>NC_056733.1:1102920922-1103043422 GCF_019279795.1 Protopterus annectens
AACAACCTTAGCTACAATGACCATATTAATTCCACTATAAAGACTGTTAACAAAAAACTAGGGACCTTATACAGAATAAAATCCTTCCTTACCCCTGCAGCCAAAATTACTATAGCCCAAACCCATCTAATCTCTACCATGTTCTATGCTTCTGCTATATATACTAATCTTTCTAAAACCAAACTTTCCAAACTCTCCACCAGCTATAATAACATAGCCAAATTTGCTACTGGTACCCCATATAGAACTCATCATTGCCTCAACCTCAAACAACTAGGTTGGTTAGAACTACAAAACCAACTACTTTTTCAACAACTTATCTCCCATAAGATACTCTACTACCCCAAGCATACCCCTATACTCACACTAATCTCATCTCCCCTTACAAAAACCTTGCATCCCTACGTTCAGCAAATAAACTTCACATCTCTTCCATTAAATCCAACAACAAAGCTGGGGACTCGCTCTTCACAAACACCATAGGAAACAGCTGGAACCATCTTCCTTCTGAACTTTCCAACCTTACTTCTACTCTGCTTTATAAGAAGCATCTTAAAGAACATCTTAAATCCCACTGGCTTTGCCCCTGCTCTAACCCTGACTGATATCTCTTGCCCATCCTGCTCTTTCTCAAAATTATTTTTTTTTTTCAGTTTTTTTTGTTTCTAGTCATGGTATTTTATTCGAGCCCAAATGTTTCTAAATAACTCTGCTTAACCCTATCTTTTAATGTAAACATTGTACCAATTTTAATTTTACTACATTGTTGTCATTATTGCTGCTTGGAGCTTTTCTCCCCGGGCCTCTACTGAAAATGGACATTTATCCAGTTAGACTAGCCCGGTCAACAAATGTAAAATAAATAAAATAAAATAAATAAATAAGATTAACTGCTGTAGATCGGAGGTGGAGAATACATGTTTATAGAATTATAACATTATATCCACACATAACTAGCAAAGAAATATAGAATCTGTTTCACCAAATATTAGACTATGTGGTGGTTAACATGAAAATTATAAATGCAGGGGACTTCAATTGTGATTTAAGGAAAAATGCAAAAGAAAGAAAAGATGTCAAAAACAGGAAATGATGAAATGTGGCAAATTGTTTGTAACAAAGAAAAATCAATGGATGTATGGGAGGGGCACCTGGATGTGAAATTACTTTCTAGTATCTGAAGGCCCTGAAGTAGCAGATGGTGATGCAGTTTTGATGGGTTTTTCAGACCATTTAGCAATATGGGTGGTGGTGCTGGAATAAAGGGAGTATATTAAAATAGGAAAGGGAATAAAAAGAATAAATGAGAAATGATGGGATGAAACTGAAGAGTGAGAAGTATTGCATTCACTGAAGGATCACACAGCCATGAATGACTTGTATAAAAACTGGTCTAAATGGTGCACTGAGTTTAAAAAAAATGATCAAAAGTATTTTTTTTTCCAATGGCAGGATGATGCAAGAAAGGAAGAGAAAGTGAAGTATGGGAAAATGTACACAAAATGTATTAGAGAACAATATAAGAAACTATTATGACATGGAAAAAATACCTATACATAGTGTGTGTGTATAATATATATATATATATATATATATATATATATATATATATATATATATATATATGGGTCCCCTACAGATGATCGAAATTTTAAAACTCCAACTTTCATTTGGCCGAGACCATATGATCTAAGTTTTAAAACTTTGAATGTTCTGAATGGAAATCACTGTACACAACGGAACGGGAAAATTTCCCTTTTCCTTGCTGTGGTGTGATCTCGGAGTTGGTATATTTAAATAGCAGGGGGGGGGGAGTTTGTCCCCCCTGCAACAACTTCCAGGAATTTTTTTTTCAGGTGTTCGAACTTTTGAAACGTTAACTACATGGGCTCGGACATATGAAAGTCGATGTTTTAAGAGTTCAATTATCTGCAGTAGACCTATATATATATATATATATATATATATATATATATATATATGGATCTAGGACGTTTGCTTGAGTGAGCAAACGTCCGAATCCATAATAACCGAACACACTTTAACGAAAGTGCTTTTACTGAAAATGCGCTTTCGTTAAAGCGTGTTACAAAAAAAATAAAATAAATAAATAAAACACTACATTTACATTTTAGCAGGGGGGCTTCGCCCCCCTGCACCTCCCATGTGGGGGGCTGTGCTCCCATACCCCCCTACTTTAATATTCTCCCTCCGAGACTGCACTACAGTGGGGAAAAGAGAAATTTCCCTTACCCGCACTGTAGTACAGCCTCGGCAACAGGCATACTTATGCGAAAGTGCTTCTTTGGCGAAAAGTACTTTCACGTAAGTATGCCCGTCCATTTGGGTTTCAGTCGTTTGCTCACTCAAGCAAACGTCCTAGATCCATATATATATATATATATATATATATATATATATATATATATATATATATATATATACACACACACACACACACACACACACACACACACACACACACACACACACACACACACACACACACACACACACACACACACAAAATCAAGAAAAAATGAAGACATTACTGTTTAGGCAGATATATTATTTACAAGGGAGAAGGGATGATGTAGGTGCATATTTGAGTAAAAAAAAGAGGAGGACATTAGCATAATTAGGGAAAAGAAAAATGTAAAAGGCGAAGTAAAAAGAACACAACAGCAAATTATGTGTATTGTAGTACAGCATGTGGAAAATTTGTATAAGAGTAAAAAGGAAAATAAGAGAATGGAAAGCAAACAAAAAAAAAACATCCAGAACAAGTCAAGGACGAATTTGAAAAAGAAATGACTATTAGCAAATTAGATTAAGTACTTAAGAAAGTAAATGTTGATTCATTACCAGGCCCTATACGGTATGGAATGTGCAAAAATGAATGGTTTGACAAAGACAGTATTTTGTACAATGTACTGAATGAATGGTCGAAGGAAGGGTTTTTGTTTAAGAGTTATGTAGTAACATATTCAAATTTATACAGAAGAAAGATGAGAAGAATGAAAGAGAAAGACCCCATTGCACTAAATAAAGACTAAAATTTTTTATGAAAATAATACAGAGGAGAATGGAAGGATAATGGACATTATGGAAGAAAATAAATATGCTTTAAAAGGGAAGGGGTGTCAAGAACTGTTACTGGTTATGACAGAAATTGTGGACATTATAAGTAGAAGAGAGGATGTGAAACTTATGTAGGGAATATAAGCAAGACATCTGATACAGTAGGACACGATGCTTTGAGGGATGTTACGAAGAAGTATGGGATAGGTAACAGTGTATGAAGTGTTGTTCAAGACAAGGATGTCCCCATGAGTAGAATATTGTTTGCATTAGCAATGAATGCAATAATGCATGAAGTAGCTTTATAAAATGAAAGATGCTAGATGGGATACAAAAGGAGGTGGTGATTCCAGTAGTTTTGTCATAAGCAGACAATAAGTAGCTGCTAATAAAATATGGATGAGGGAAATGCTAGTTTTTCTGAATAGATATTTAAAAGGAATGAGAATGGCCTTGAATAAAGAAAAGTATGGATTTGGACGATGTGGTGAATATGGGGGGGGGGGCTTTTTTTTTCTTTCAATGAATGAAATGTCTTTGCTAGGGATAAAATCTGGGAAAATGATGTAGTTATGACGCAGTGGGAGGGTCTGATACAAGGAATGAAAAAAATGTCTTCTGTGGAAGCCATTCAGGAAAAAAGGAAAACCTTATCAATAATTCCAGAGTGGGGATGGTGTCGAAGGCCTTGGCGAGCTCGAGATAGGCTGTGTGGACTGCCTTACCATTGTCCAGAGCTCTGGAGACTGATTCAAAGAAGTCAATCAGGTTCAGAAGACAAGATCGGCCCTTCACGTGCCCAAACTGGGTGGGGTCCAGTGTTTGAAGGTTGCCAATGTCTTTGTTTATAAGTTCCATGATAATGCGTTCCATGCCCTTGCAGATCAGGCTCGTCCGACTAATGAGACGGTAGTTCCCGGGATCCAAGGTGGATCCCCCCTTGTGGAGTGGGACAACTGTAGTTGTGTGCCACTCAGTGGCCACGAAGCCTGAGGTGAGGCTATGATTAAACATGGCACTTAAGTGAGGTGCTAATTCATTTTGTAGTTCATGTAGTACACAGCCCGGGATGTCATCTGGTCCCATGGATGCTGTATTCTTAGCTCTGGAGAGTGCGGTTTTCTACCTGTGTGGTCGTGATTACTGGAATTTGGCAATCTTTTGGTATTGAGATGGGCCCTTTAGGGGGTGAACCTGGCACTAAATCTATCTACCAGCATATTGGTACTATCCTTGGGATCAGTATATTTAATGTCACTCAGTTGTATGTCAGAGCAGATCTGAGAATTGCCATTTAGATCATAACTATAGAATGCCTTGTGATTGTCTTTGGAATCTTTGGCAATTTTATTTTAGTAACTAGCTTAGGAGGATTTTATGAGGGATCTCAGCTTCTTATTGAGGCTGGTAAAGGAGTTTTTTGCATCCTGGGATCTTCCTCTTTTCTGCAACAGTTTCTTCCTTCTGTTGTATAGCTTGTTTATGGCAGGGGACCACCAGATTGGCTTCCTTCTTTTGGAGGATAGTGTCTTGGTTCCATTTGGGATGGTGCGATTCATGCACAAGTGGATCTGCTCGTACAGTGCCTTAGTGTAGAATTCAGCAGTTGAACTTTCAGCTCTCATCTCCATGGGTGTCATGAAATTTGTCACTTCAGACTTGAGTAGCATGAACTTGGCTTTGGAGATTTTTTTACGGATGTTTCCTGACTAGAGGGTGGGGGTGGGATGTGGTTGTCAAGGGTGATTTGCTTATGGTTAGACCTGACCAATGAGGGGGTTTTGACCACTGGTGTGGAGCATCTATCTCCCATGTTGGTAATGACCGTGTCAAGGATATTGGAGCCCATGGTGGGACAATGGATTAGTTGATCCAGGGCGTCTGAATTTATGAATTCCAAGAACCGTTGGGAAAAGGTGTTGGTACCAGAGTAGTTTTCCCAGTTAATGGCAGGGTAGTTGAAATCACCCAGTATTAGGGTGTTTGGTTGTATCTTAATATTTTCCAGTATGTTTAGAAAGGTATAGTGAGAATCTTGGGGCATGGTGGGGGATCTGCAGCAAGCTACAATTTGGATTGCAGTCTTACCTAGTGTTAGTTGCACCTGGAGAATTTCAGATGCATTGTGTTGGGCAACTAGCCTGGAGGTGTGAATATCCTTGGAGAATATGGACACTCCTCCACCTTTAGTGTTTTGGTCTTGGTTTGGTGGCCAAAAAGTGTGGTAAGAGTTGTAGCCTGGTATTGCAGGGGTGCTCTCTGGAGCCTTGAACCAGGTCTCAGTTACTGCACAGATATCAATGTTCTCCATTTTTAGGAGTGCCTCGAGAGAGTGCATTTTGAGGTTTAGACTTCTAGCACTGAGTAGCATTACCTTCAGAATTTGCATGCTTGTATCCATTGCGGTGGTGATTTTGTCCTTTGAACCTTGCCTGAAAAAGGCACTATAGGGGCGGCAAGAGCTTTAGCCAGTAACCTGAATCCCAGGGGTGACAGGTGCAGATCATCTCTGGCAAAGCATTGTGGTTTGTCGATCATGTCGTCCTAGGCAGACAAATACTGGATCCCCTTTGAATGACACCAGAGGCTTAGCCAATTGTTAAAGTCAATCATTTTGTCCTTACACTGTGGTATCATTCTGGGCGAAGGCAGGATGCTGCTCAGGGGTAGGGTCATACCTGCCTGGGCCACATGATCCGAGTGCTCTTCCATGTCCCTTTTCATGTAGTCCAGGGAGGTACATCTCAAGTCATTCACTCCAACATGGACAATGACAGAGTCGTAGTTGTACGTGTTGTGAAGTGACTTGAGTGCATGCGTTATGTGGCGGATCTTGGCACCTGACAGGCAGCTAACTGCAACTTTCTCCTTATTCAGCCTGGTAAGTGGAACATCAGTGTGCCTGACTAGAGAGTCACCTATAACTAAAGTGTTTCTTTAAAACTTCTGTTAAATTTTGGCAACAGGGGTTAAGAAAACTGGACAACCCCATTACTAACTTCATATCAGATCAAAGCTTTTCAGGACCTCAGCAGAGGATCAAGCTGACATCTTCTGACAAACACTGAGAATGTATTCAGACAAGTCTCATTACATACCCAGTGGCAGCTGGTATGGATACATCATCAGCAATATCATATGCTATAGCTTCTGATGAAGAAACTCTGGCAATTAATTCATGCCATCAAAGGAAGGCAGCAGACAATTAGAAATGTGAGCCTGAAAATTATCTGTTCTGAAGGTCAAAGGTAGAGTAAGTATAAACTTTCTTCCAAACCTATAGGTTCATAGGTAGGTACTAGGCTATCGGCCCTAGGGCCTACGTAAGCCTAACCAGCACGGTACCATAACTTATGCCACCCAAGAAAATTATTTTCCTGTGCTACTGTCCAGCAGAGAGACAGAAGTGATCCCTGGGGCGTATTTCCTATTTCCCATCCACTCATCAAGATTTTTCTTGAAGAGTGCTAATGAATAACTTTGCTTGACATAGATGGGTAGCTTGTTCCAGAGTACAGGAAGTCTCTGGGACAGGAATCTATCCCTCCAGCGTGTCCTGTTTATTGTGGTGACAAGGTTTAGGTCCCTAGAGCATGTAGCTTGGAGGGATTGGGATTTCTTTAGGTGTAGCATGTCCAACAGCTCTGGGTTTGACATAGCTTTATATGTTAGGCAGAGATCACTTCAGAGTAGGCGATATGCTACGGAGTAAAGCTGGAGTTTTTTGAGGCGGTCAGTGTAGGGCATTTGTTTGAGGCCAGTAATCTTCTTTGTGAGGTACTTCTGTGGCCTTTCCAGCTGCTGCAGATGTCTTGTGAGGTACATTCCAAAAGGGGCGTTGTACTCTATAATGGGTCTAATGAGTGATGAGTAGAGGGGAACAATGACCCCTTTTTTCCTGGATGAGCACCCTTTTATGATGAGGTGCGCCATGTAGAAGGACTTCTTAACTACTGTGGTGATGTGTCTATCAAAGGAGAGACTACTGTCCACCTGGGTCCCAACGTCTCTTATCAAGCATTCAGTGTTAAGTAGATTGCTGCCTATGTGGTAGTTCATGGGTACAGAGTTTTTACCAAAGGGGATGGCACTGCACTTTTTGGCATTGAGCATGAGGCCATGGCTCTGACACCAGGCATCTGTCTCAGTGAGGCCCTTCTGTAGGAAGTCCACATCATTTGGGGACTTGACTATGGCTCCTAGTTTGCAGTCATCTGCGAACTTCATCAGCCAGAGGCCTTCTGTGTTGGTCTGTACTTCAGAGAAGTAGATACCAAACAGAAGAGGTCCCAGGACGGAACCCTGTGGCACTCCACTTGTCACTGCCTTGATGTCAGATTTGGAGTCTGCAACTTTTACAGTGTGTGTTCTGTCAGTGAGCCAGTTGGCAACCCATCTTGTGACGTAGGGATTTATGCCTCATTTAGTGAGTTTAGCTATAATTCCAGAATGGGGGATGGTGTTGAAAGCCTTGGCGAGGTCAAGATAGGCTGTGTGCAGACTAACATGGGTGCCCTGTACCTCTTCACCATCTAGCCCAGTTGAGGTAACCAAGCATGGTTCTCCCTTCTCTGAAGCGGGCATACGTCAAGGGAGTAAGTGGATTGAATTAACTATACAAAGGTATGGACAATTAACTGTACTGGCATTCTGCAAAAGAATTTGTTAACTGAGAGGATATATCATATCTATGCTACAAATTTAGCTTTTACAAAGCAGCCACAAATCGATCCATACTGATTAAAATGCAGTTGTACCAGTGGAAGGAAAGACTTCTGACAAAATGTGGCAAAAATATTCAAAAAGGACCAACTGAAGTAAAATAAAATAACCAGAACCACACGAACTTCACTACAAGGGCTCCAATAAAGGCTATCCCTCCACAAACTGGCCAAAGGCAGATAATGTTCCAAAAAATTATTTAATAATACACACAATACATCAGATTAAGTGCTTTCATTTTCAACAGGAAACTTCATCAGAATCTCACAGCAAGAACTTCCTCCATCTTAAATAATTAATAACCATTTCCTATTGGATAATAATTCATGGGTATTTAAAAAAAAAACAGTGAATCAAAAACAGTAATAAATAAAAACTGTGAGACACTTTGAAGTGTATCTGAAGTTTTACAAAGTATAAAAAGACTTTTTGTAAAATCTTTTTTTAAAAAACATTTTAAAAAAACTATCATTATTATAAAAACTGCAATAATTAATTAATTTATTTTAAATGCCTTCAAAGTTCTTCTTGGTGTTAATTTATTTTAACCTATTTGAATTCAATTTTAATGCAGTTAAGTGAGAGATGTGATCATTTAGACCAGGGAAAGTGCAAGCATCCAGGCGCAATTGCCAAATAAGTTCCCTAAACTCAAGTCTACTTTCCCAGTCTCTCCCTCTATCATCCTTTTTCAAGTTTACTATCACCCAAAACTTAAAATCAGCATTGGGGCATCTGGAAATATGTCTGGCCAAGGCACTGGTTTCTCTGTCCCTACTCACATCATACATGTGTTCGTAAATCCGTTGTCTTAAATTACGTTCTGTCTTGCCGACATAGAACGCATGCAGAACAAACACACATAAAAATCACCCCTCTAGTGTAGCAGCTAAAATAACCATTGGCTCTCAACGTGTACCTGGGTATCCTTAAGGTATCGCCTTTAGCCATAAATATACATTGGGGGCATCTGCCACATTTGAAAGTTCCTAATTTAGTTGTATTATTATTATTAGTGGAATTCTTTTTGTTTACCAGTATTTCCTTTAAATTACAATTCCTTCTGTAACTATAACTGCAGCCTGTGGCTGAACACCTCCAATCTGTTAGGCATCTTGCCAAACATATTCCAGATCCCCCTGATAGTTTTCTTGACCCATGGGGTGTTCTGATCATAAGTGACCACTAAATAAGGGGTCCTGGAATCTGTAGTTTTTGAGGTTTTTGCCTCTATCACATTGACTGTTTCATTTGTGTCATTCACCATTTGTATCTATTACCCCACTCACTGATAACCAAATCTTTCAATGGTGTTATATGGGTATCCAGGTATCCACTATCCAAAAATAGGGTACGAACAAACTCTAGTTCATCAATAAGATCCTCTCTTTCTGATGTCATCCGAGCCACCCTGATTATCTGCCCTTTAGCAATATTCATTTTTTGGAAATGGGGATAATAACTGTCATAGTGCAAGTATGAATTTGAAAAAAAAAAACATTCCTTCCTATACACTTTTGATGTAAATTTCCCATTTGCATGCCTTTTCTAATAGAGACATCCAGGTAGTGCACCTCATTAATCCCTACTGTGTGGGTGAAATCTAAAAAATATATGTGTTACTGAGGTATTCCATAAAGGGGGTAATCAAATCCACAGGGCCAGCCCAAACAATGAAAATATCATCCCGAAAACAATAATATTTGTGCAGGTGTCCCTCATAAATGCAGTTAAGTACAACATTTTTCTCCCAGAAAAGCATTACAATATTTTCATAAATGGGTGTACAAAATGAACCCATGGCAACTCCATCCAATTGGTGGCAATATTCCCATTGAAAATAGAGAAAATTATTTTTAAGAACTAGTTCCATGTTCTCTAGGACAATTCTAAAATCAGTTTTGAACGAAAAAGAAAATTCCACCAACATGTTCTCAAACCACTCCAATCCTATGTTGTGTGGTATAACCGAAAACAAGTCTAGTACATCAACAGTGAGGAAGACAGATTCAGATTTGAAATCTAAATTCCCCATTTTCTACAAATAATCCCACGAATCAATCAATAAGTGTATGTGGGAACAATTTGTAAAAAGGTTTCAACTTAGCATCCGCAAATAATGCTAGAGGTTGTATTTTGGACCCTTCTGATGTAACTATGGGTCTAAGGGGGGGGAGGTTGGGTCTTTGTGGATTTTGGGAATCCCCAAAATTCCTGGTATGTACGGTTTGTCCACCTTGAAAAACTTAAACAAATGTATATCAATTAATCCTTGACTGAGGTTGTCTTCCAAAATCAAATCTAGCTTTCTATATGCTGTATTAACTCATTTTTAGACACCAAAGTATATCTATCATTCATTCACATTCAAGAGTTCCATCATCTTAGCACCATACATCCAGTTCTCTCATCAGAATCACCCCTCCCCCCCATTTGTCCGGTTTCGTAACACGTATATCTTTGTTGCAAGAAAAGAAATAAAAAAAACCTTTCTCCTCATTGGTGAGATACTTAAATCGGAATTTTTTTGGACTTAAACTGTTCCCTTACCTCATGTATAGCCAATGTCGCAAAATTATGGATTTCATGATATAACGGTGGATTGTAAGCACTCTTTCTTCTAACCAAAATTCTACTAGGTGTGGGGTATAATTGATCACTAAATAAAACTTCTAAATTTAGTTTTCTAGTGAACATTTTAATATCTAGAATCAATCTGGCCAAATCGCCCTTGACAGCCGGAAGAAAAGTAAAGCCCTTTTTAAAAAGGCTGAAAAACACGTTTTCCACGTTTAAGTTGGTATAGTTATATATGTGGAAACTATCTTTTGTCACGATTTCTCTTAAAAAAAAATCATCATTACAAGCCACCATTGCATTGTCTGTCAGGTTTATTTCAACCCTTCCATCCAAGTTACTATCTGGTGAGATATATTCCATACCTAAATCATTGTCTATCTCAGTAAATTTCAACTGAGTACAGCTGTTTCCAGACAAGAATATTAAAACCTCTGATGGGGATATATGTGTACATATGTTGGAAATGAAAGCGCTTAATCTGATATATTGTGCATATTATTAAATTGTTGTTTGGAACATTATCTGCCTTTTACCAGTTTGTGGAAAAATGTGGCAAAAAGAGGTTATTGAAAATTATACAATTCCTCCCCTAAAACGTGCACGCTGATTGGCCAGCCCAACCAGCGTGCCCGTTGTAAATCCCTCAATATACTAATGGAAAAAGGTCCGGTCACCCGGACTTTTTCCGTTAGTATAAAACACTGTCTCGCTATGTTAAAAGAGTTTAACATAGCGACACAGGTTTAAAAAAAGCAACGGAGATCTCCGTTGCTTTTTTTTAAAGCTGTCTCGCTATGTTAAACTCCCTTAACATAGCGACACAGTGTGTAAAAAGCAACGGAGATCTTGCAATCTCCGTTGCTTTTTTTTTTTAAAGCTGTCTCGCTATATTAAATGGGTTTAACATAGCGAGACAGCTTTAAAATAAGCAACGGAGATATCCATTGCTTATTTTAAAGCTGTCTCGCTATGTTAAACCCATTTAACATAGCGAACAGTAAAAAGCAACGGAGATCTTGCGTTCTCCGTTGCTTTTGCCCACAGCTCTGATGTACTGCGCAGGATCGCAGTACATCAGAACTGCCGCAGAATACCAGACAGCTGCGGAAGGGCAGTAAAGAGGCATTATACAATGCCATTATTTAAGAAAAGTAATTATTTCTTTCTTAAATAATGTCATTATATATAATAACCCACGCCTGGGTGTGGGTAATGCTGGATTTACCCACGGTTGGCTTTGTTTGGTCCAAACCACGCCAACCGTGGGTAAATCCAGCATTACCCACACCCAGGTGTGGGTTATTGCTATATTAGTGACGACAGAGTGTGTTTTTGGAAAATTATTACCTATGCCATACTAGATAAAAGAAGAGAAACTTTAATTCTCCTATTAAGAATTATCAAAAGGCTGGTGAGAGATTCCGACAGTTATATTCAGCAGTTTACAGAATATTTTTTCCAGGTGAGTCAAAAATGAATCTTGAGACCAATCTGGCTTCAGTAGAGATCTTATATAAAAGAAAAAAAAAAAAAAAGTTCAGGCAACAGAATTCTAGTCAACATGGTGAAAGAGAGTCTTTTTCTTGACATCTGTAAGCAAGGAGGGGCCAAGAGACCATGCTAGTGAACACAGAGAAGCTAAGGAACCTATCAGAAAAATCATAAGCTTAGCTGGCAGTACTGTGAGATGGTGAGGAATAGAAAGAAGACTGACAACTAAGTCAGCAAATTGTGGAATAAATAGGAAATATTAGTTCTACTAAGACTAATAGGGAGAAACGAAAAACATGAATTCCATTTTATGCCAGTCAGAAAAAGCTGAGATTTGAATCAGAAGCCGATATATGGTGAGGAAGTGAGAACTATGAAAACAACTTATAAAGTGAACTAGGTATTTGGTAAACAGTGCAGAGAACTGTGGATCATCAGCTCCACTGTTTATTTTAAATGGGGGGAGGGGTGTTAAACCATGTGAATCTCACTTTTATGATACTGCTGCCGTGAAGGAACTAAATGGAGAAAAGAAATACATTTTTTTCATTCATTTCTAAATCTACTTTGTGTAATCAGCTTCAGAGATGCAAAAGGTAGTACACTCTCCTTTGGTGCTGAAGGCTGTGTGTTCTGTTCCCACTCCAGGTAGATCTGTTGCTGACTTATGCTGCCCGACTGAAAGAACTCCAGCTTTATTCAGTCTCATACCGCTTGCTCAGAGGTGACCTGTGCCTGACATATAAGGCCATGTCAAACCCAGATTTGATGAATATGCTTCACCTCAAAAAATCTAGATCCCTCAGAACCACAAGGGCGGGAGACTTAAACCTTGACACGGTTATAAATAGAACGTGCTGGAGGGACAGATTCATCACCCAGAGACTCCTATGCTGTGGAACAAAATCTGGCCTTGTTCAAGAGGAATCTTGACCAATGGATGGGAGATCCCAGGGATTACTTCAGTGTCACTGCTTGACAGAGGCACAGAAAATGATAGGCATAGTTTTTATTCAAAAAAGGGGGGTGGCGAAAGCCACATAACTATGGGCTAGGCTTATAAATGCCCTTGGGCAGATAGCCTAGTATGAACCTATGAACACTGCAGTGAAGTATTAGGGAGGATGCTGAACTCCTGTGTGTGTGTCATCGTTTGGATGGGACATTAAACAGAGTTCTCATCTGTTTGAGTTAGTGGTAGCTTCGATGGATGTTAAAGATTCCCACCTCACACATTTAAAAGAGATGGGGCAGTTCCACAATGCCATGGCCAAATATCCCCTAGTAGTATAAATATCACCTATGATCTCCCCTGAAAAAGAGGCAACCAGCCAAGTGGGACAAACTCGGTCAACAATCGATACATAAATAAATAGTTTAGTATTACTGAAAAATATAGTATTGTAAAGTACACTGTGCACAGTTACTGTAACCATGATGGGCTGATATTTAATTTTGAGGTACCACTGGCTTGACTGTAATAGTAAGGCAAGAAATAATCTTTCAAAAGTATAAAAACATAAAATAATGCAAAGTGTGCAGTTAACTGCATTGAGTGGTAACTGTACAAATAAAGAATCTTTAAAACATACATAAAATAAACTTGTACTTATCAAGAAGTTGTTAATTTCTACAGCCGCAGACTCCGGCGTTGTTTAACTTTGCCCTCCTGCTCACCTGGTTTTCTCTTCATCCTATGGTATAACCAAGTTATATGACTAAAGAATGTCAATTATGTACTGTGTATTTCTTTACTTCAAGTTAAACATGTTTGTTGCTTATAAAAAACCTTAGCTTAAGGGAACTGACTACAGATAAGGGCTAGTTTAGTGGGAGCGGACAGAGTTTAACTGTTGCACTTGAGATATGGAAGATATCAATTAAGAGATGTTCAGAGAGTGTACGCTAAATGATCTCTTAGCTGGGTCTGGTAAAACATTAGCAATTACTGTAACTTTAAAGAGCAATGAAATGTAGTTTGGGAAGAAAGTAAGGCAAAACAAAGAGGAAAATTAAAATATGGGAAAGAAATAATGTTAAAATTAATATACCCCAGCAGCTTTAACTTTAGAATGTACAAAACATAAAGCCACAGAAGTATTTTCCTTTATCAAAGTTTTAAGTCGATGGTTTACAGAACATAAAGAATTTGTTTATACCTGAAACAGGCAGCAATGCATTGAAGTCCAAACACTGCAGTTATACAAACTTTAACACTGATGACCTTTGTTTTAGGGTTGAAAAAAAATGTGTGCAAGCAGCCATCAACAAACTGGACTCTTATTTGGAGGGGTAAAGTTTTATTCTTCCAAATGAGAGACAAGGTGCAACTTGCTGTTGAGAAGATGCATTTGGGCAGAAATGAACAAAGTTTGATAAAAGGAGGACTTCATACTGGATATTTGGCAAAATATCTGGGAAAAGGAAAGGGATATTGTTACGCTTAGAGAAACAGGGCCCCCCACTGTTTTAAAAAGAATAAAAGCAAAGGATTGCTGGCAGTGAAGACATACTGGCAGAGAAAGAGGTTTATCTTGGCATGAAATCTCCTAAAGCCACAATTATGGAGTTTAGAATTTTGGGAGAAAGAATACATTTTCTTAGGGCATTTTAATTGTAGTTGGTAAGTGAAATTTAGTGTGTAGCAGTGAGGATGTGTAAGGTACTCCTAGGAAGGCAAACTAACAAGAAAATGCAGATTTTTAAAGAATCAAATGAAAGGATTTAGTATGGGGGATGTTACTTCAGTAACAACTCACGGGAAGTTTACATATTACTCTCCAAGATACAATAACTGGGCTAAGCTAGACAGAAACTACATTTATTTGAAAGATATGACATTCACTCAGTCTGAGGGAAGAGAGATATGTAAGACAGAAGCAACAACTCTCCCAACTAAAAAGACCCTAGCATTTTACAACCAAAAGAATCCAAGATTTAAAGAACTGCTTTTACTGATACAGACTAAATTCTTGTCCTTATTTTCTGTGGCCCACAGACACCTACAAGGTGATCAGTGCCTTGCGTACTGAGACATGTTAAACCATACTCTCTGCGACCTCTTTTTCCTTGAAAATAAAAACTCCTGTTAACATTCATTCTGAAGATAGGAAAGTTGTGTAAAATCTTACCATAACCATAGATGTCCTTCTCTTCCATGCTGCAGTATTCACTAGTGGGTTCACCCTTCCCATCAGCTTGTCTGGCCAAGTTTCCAAAGCTTTTCCAGGCCCTGATGGTGCATTAGACGTCTGACGTGTTGGCAGGTACATGGGCCATAAATGTCACATCTGTGCGCATAAGTCCTCATAAATGTCACGTCTGTGTGCATCAGTCCTCAGAACCAAGAAGGCCCAGATGGAGCCAGTTCTGATGGCATTGTCTGTATAGGAGCAGAAGAGAGCAAGTGCAAGAAGAACATGGGGATTGAGGGAGGGAAGGAATACTGCAACACGGAAGAGAAGGACATCTATGGTTATGGTAAGATTTTACACAACTTTCCTATGTCCTTCTATTCCAATGTTGCAGTATTCACTAGTGGGTGAGTACAAAAGCTCACTGCTGACTGGGAGGTGGTCTGGAAGAGGATTCCAGGAACCCATGCAGGACAGCCCTGTCAAATCCTGCTCTGGTCCTGGAGATGCAGTCCAGCTTATAGTGTCTGGTGAAGGTGTGCACAGAGGACCAGGTAGCTGCTTCCAGAATGGAGTTAGTATTTCGACCTTTAAGAAAGCTCCAGAGGAAGCCATGGCTCTTGAGGAATGGGCTCTGATGTTGCCCGTTAGTGTCTTTCCATGGTGTGAGTAAAAAAAGGAGATGGCCCTAGCAATACAAGAAGAAATGGTTGGTTTCCCCACAGCTTTCCCCAGAGCCCTGGGGTGGAAGGAAACAAACAGCTGGTCTGATTTGTGTATAGGCTTGGTCTTGTGGAAGTAGAAACGAAGTTGCCTGTGTACATATAGGGAGTGAAAGACGGTCTCCCTGAGGATTTGGAAAGAAGGTAGGCGGGTGAATAGCCTGATTTAGGGAAAGGTCATTGACCACTTTGGGGGTGAAAGAAGGATTAACCCTGAGGGTGACACCATCCATAGGAAAACTAGGAAGGGTGGGGTAGCCACATAAGGGCTTGAAGCTCTGAGACCCTCATGGCTGATGTCAAAGCTATTAGCAGTACTGTTTTCCAAGCGCAAAATTTCAAGTCAGCCTTGCCAGCTGGTTCAAAGTGTGGCGCAGTGAGATTTTCTGGCACATAGTTAAGATCCCAGGGAGGAGGGGTCGGTTTTCTGGGGGGTCTTAAGTGTAAAACACCCTTTAGGAATAGCTTGGCTGGAAGTCGGGAAGCTAGTGGAGGTTCCATAGGCAGGCAGGCAGAAATGGCAGACAGGTGTGCTTTTAAGGAGGAGTAAGATAAGCCTGTTTTCAGCAGTTCACACAGGTAAGACGGAATTAGAGGCAAGCCACTGTCCAGCGGCTCTATCTGTCTTTTGAGAGAGCAGACAGAAAACTTCTCCATTTAGAGATGAAATTTCCTAGTATTTGATTTCCTGGCGTCCTGCAGGACTGAGTGCACATCCTCGTACAGGTGTCTGAAGGGAATCAGAATCCTATCAGCCACAGAGAGGAGTGCAAGGATCTCCACTGTGGGTGAATCTGTGTCCCCTGGTGCTGTGTGAGTAGATCCACTGGGGGGGGGGGTAACTTGCGGTGACTGCCCTTGGATAGATGAAGTAGTAGGGGGAACCAGTGCTGCCTTGGCCAATAGGGGGTCACCAACAAGATTTTTGGTGAGTCCTGCTGAATTTTCAGTAGGACTCTCTGGATCAGAGGGAAGGTGTACAGGAATTTACCCTTCTAAGACATTAAGAAGGCATCTGTTTGCACAGCCTTCGGGTCGTGAGTTCTGGAGCAACAGCTCTGGGTTCGTGAAGGGCCGATCTTGTCTCCTGAACTTGAATGACTTCTTTGAATCCATCTCCAGAGCTGTGGATGAGGGTAAGACGGTCCACACAGCCTATCTGGACCTCGCCAAGGCCTTCGACACCATCCCCCACCCTGGAATCATAGATAAACTTACTAAGCTGGGCATAAATCCCTACGTCACTCGATGGGCTGCCAACTGGATTACTGACAGAACCCAGACTGTAAAAGTAGCCGACTCCAAATCCAGCTCCAGACAAGTGGAGTACCTCAGGGTTCAGTCCTGGGACCGCTCTTGTTTGGCATCTACTTCTCTGAAGTGCAGGCCAACACTAAGGAACTCTGGCTAACAAAGTTCGCAGATGACTGCAAACTGGAAGCCACTACTAAATCCCCAAATTATGTGGATATTCTACAAAAGGGCCTTACAGAAACAGATGCTTGGTGCCAGAGCCATGGGCTCAAGCTTAATACCAAGAAATGTATAGTTATCCCCTTTGGGAAAAAACATGTACACATGAATTACCACATAGGTGGCAGTACATTAAACACCAAAAGTGTGATGCAAGACTTAGAGACACAGGTAGACAGTGGTCTCACCTTCGATAACCACATCGCCACAACAGTCAGGAAATCCTTCTATGTGGCAACACCTCATCACTAAGGGCTTTTCATCCAGAAAAAAGGAAGTCATTTTCCCACTGTATTCATCCCTCATTAGATCCACTATAGAGTACAATGCCCCATTTGGTATTTACCTCACAAGACATCTGCAACAGCTGGAAAGGCCGCAGAAATACCTCACTAAAAGAATCACAAGCCTAAAGCAGATGCCCTATGCTGATCATCTAAAAAAAAACTCCAACTATACTCTGTGGCATTATCGTCTACTCAGAGGCGATCTCTGCTTAACATACAAGGCCATGTCAAACCCTGAGCTACATGCTCCACTTAAAGAAATCCCAATCCCTCAGAGCCACACGCTCCAAGGATCTAAACTTTGTCATCAAAATGAACAAAACATGCTGGAGGGATAGGTTCCTGACCCAGAGACTCCCCATACTCTGGAATAGACTGCCCATACATGTCAAGCAGAGCACCTTCTTGGTGCTCTTCAAAAGGAACCCTGGTGATTGGATGGGAGATATGAAATTCACTCTGAAGATCATGTCAATTGCCCTGCTAGAGAGGGGTCCAAGGAAGTAAATATTGTGGAAAGAATTATCCAGGGAATTGTTATGGCTAGGCTTGCATAGGTCCTAGGGCCGACAGCCTAGTACCAACCTATGAACCTACGAGGTGCCTGTTTGTGGAGGAGGTGAACAGGACTATCTGCGGAATACCCCACCTATGGATCAGATCTAGGAATACATCTCTTGACAGCATCCATTCATGACTGTCTGAGGAGGTTCTGTTTAAGGAGTCTGCCTGACATTTGTGTTGGGATGGGATGTAGGCTGCCTGGAGGGAGATCCCCTTGGAGACAGCTAGATCCCATACCTGTAGGGCCAGCCTGCAGAGGAGGTAGGACTTCATCCCTCCTTGCTTGTTCAGGTACCACATCACTGTGATGTTGTCTGTGAAGATCTTCAGAATGCCCTGTCTGAGGAAAGGTTGAAAGGCCTGCAGGGCAAGAAGAATGGCCGACATTTCCTTGATGTTGATGTGCCATTGTTTGTGTTTGTCTGTCCACAAACCTTGCACTGTTCTTGTGTCCAACGTTGCTCCCACCACTTCAGCTCTTGTTGGAAGCAGGGGAGGAGTGGAATTTGAACTCTGGGGGTGCTGTGAGCGTTGGGTCTATACCAAGCGAAGATACCACTGCATTTTTCTCATGTGTAACCCTGCCAGTGGTAGCATGGGAATAGTGGCTGCCATGTGGCCAAGAGGTATGAGGAATTCCCTTGCAGTCAGAGTGGGTGAAAGGAGGGCAGATTGAAGGCGTCGGGTCAGGGAAAGCACTTTTCCCTGAGGTAGAAAGGCCATCCTGAGGTCTGTTCTGATTCTGCATCCTAGGAAAACAATGTCTTGTATAGGATTTAGTTTTGATTTGGGGAAGTTTATGAGGAACCCTAGAGACTGTAGCAGGAGCAGGAGGTCCTTTGTGTGGGCAAGGAGGGTTTTGACTGCCTGCTGTTTGAATGAGCAGGTCGTCTAGGTATGGGAAAATTTGCATACCCCTTGTTCTGCAGTAGGCAATGACTGGGGCTAGGCATTTTGTAAATACCCTTGGTGCAGTGGAGAGTCCAAAGGGCAAGGCACAGAACTGAAATTGAGAGGAGCCTGCTTTGAATCTGAGGAATTTTCTGGAGGATGGTTTTATGGGAATATGTAGATAGGCCTCCTTGATGTCCAGGGTCACCATGAAGGCCTGGGGAAGGATGAGGGGAAACAGAATAGGTAGTGTTATCATCCTGAAGGAAAGGGTTGAGATGGGAAAGGTCTTAGAAGGGTCTCCATGGTCCTTACTTCCCGGGCACCAGAAAAATTCTGGAGTAGAAGCCTTTCCCACATGCAGAGGGGAGAACGAGTTCTATGATGCTTTGGAGCAACAAGTTGGTTAGGACCTCGGGAAGGAGAGACCACTGAGAGGGGGGAGGTAGAGGTATAGGGAGTATTTGAGGAGGAGACATCCAAGACATGAAGTAACCCTCCTTCAGGACAGACAAAAATCCATTTGTCGGATGTCACTAGGATCCATGCAGGGAAGCAGTTAGAGAGATGGGAGGATAGAAGTATGGTGGAAGGGGGGGAGGCAGGCAGTCAGATGCTGCCTGCCCTTTCCGGAAAGGGGGGGCCTCTGGGCAGTGGCCTGAGGAGTCCTAGGCTGAGCAGCCAGTCTCCTGTGGGGTCTTCTAGACCTGGAGGGGGCAGAGGGCCTTGAAGACTTTCTTATAAACTGTGACTTGGCCGAATAGTTCCTCTGAAATTTTAGGATTTGGAAGACAAGTAGATGCTTCAAATCTTGGAAATCTTTCCCTTTTTGCTGGAGTGACTTGAAGAGATCGGCCACTTTGGTGCCAAAAAGGGCAGAGTGATCCAAAGGAGCATCCAAGAAAAGTCATCCGGTAGGGGCTGTAGATGCAGCCAGGAGTATCTCCTCAATACAGAGGCAGATGCAGCTGACCTGGCAGAGGCCTCCACTGCATCATATGCACACCTTAGAGAATGTTTATTGACTTGGGAGATGAGCCAGAGCAAGGAAGACAGGGATGCCTTTGCAGAGCAGTCAGGGATCTAATTGGGTTCCTTAGAAGCTTTGTCCAGTAAGGAAAAAATAATATGGCCATATGTGACTGGTAATTTGTAGCCCTAAAGGCTAGGGTGGCAAAAGTGTACATCTTCTTCCACCACCTTCCCATGGCCTTGCTGTCTTTATCTGCAGGCAGGACAGCGGTCGTAGGGAGAAGTTTGGTAGCTCTATCAGCAGCAAAAGAAATAGTTGGTGGGTCAGCCGGTGGGCATTTGAAAAGGAATTTGTCTGCATCAGTTACCCTATACAATCAGTCAGCCCTTCTAGGGGCAGGTGGCTGGGAATCTGGGTTGATGCATGCTGCAGCAAAAACATCCAGGAAGGCAGGCTGGACAGGAGGAATAGGGGTGAGGTTATTAGATTCCATCTGAATCAGGTCATAGAATCTTTTTTGGGCCTCAGACATGTCTGAGCAATCTCATTTAAAATGTTCACTCATAAGATTGACTGTGTCGCCGAAAGTAAGGTCTCCCACAGGGGAGTCGGGTTCAACAGAGGCTTCTTCTGGGGATCCTACCCCAGAGGAGAAGAAATTTGTGAAGAGTAGGACAAGGAGTCTTCTGAGGAGTCAGACATTTCTTCTTCTGCAGGTTGGCTGGGCTGGAGAAGCCAGGGACTAAGCCTGAAGGAGGTCTTCCATCGGCCTAAGAACCAGGAAGGCATTGCAGAGGCTCTGGCTGAAGGCCTGCCGGTCTGGCAAGGCCTCTGGGGTTGAAGTGATATGCCTTGTCTTCTATTTTCTCTTGGTAGGCCTAACAGGTGTCTGGCTGGCGGTCGGGCTGATAGCCATAGAAGGAGTGGCTTGAGGCCTTCTCCGAAGCACCCATCCCATAAACTGGTTCCCCCCAGCATCAGAATCAGCCGGGATATCCTCCCCGGACGTGTCATCCCCTCTGGATTGTGTGATCTCCTAATAGTTGCCCACTTTATCCGATGTGGCATATGCCGGTTCCTTGGCCAAGCTAACAGTAGCTACAGGGTGGGAATCAGCGGAAGGAAGGGCATTGGAAGCAGATGGCCACATGGGCTTGGCCCTCTTCCTGAGTGGTTCAGATGGGGCACTGGAAGCAGCTTCCATATCTGTCTAAGGTGTTGACTTTCAAGGTATAAACCAAGGGCCTGAAGTCAGCGACAAAGGGTCTTGGGGACGAACAACTTACAAATGGCACAGTTTTTAATAACTGTGATCCCTACCCAAACAAAAGAGACACTGGTCATGGGTGTCTTTGTGGGGAATCTGACGACCACAGTTGCACTTGCTCTTACCGGACATTAACAGAGTATAGTAATACAAAATTACTGAAGAAAATCCCCAATGAGGTACTTATCTTAATGTGAAACTGATCCGATCTCCACAAGTAGCAAGAACACCTGGCATACAGCTGGCGGCTGAAAATTTCTGAGGACTGGTGCGCACAGACGTCACATTTACGGCCCACGTACCTGTCAACACATCAGACGTCCGACACACCATCAGGACTGGAAAAGCTTTGGAAACCTGGCCGGACAAGCTGATGGGAAGAAGGGTAAACCAACTAGTGAATACTGCAACACTGGAATAGAAGGACATCTACTGCTACAGCAAAATAAAGTCTACATATTAGATGGTAAAAAATATGTAGCGTAACAAACTTCTAACTATGGCAAAGTAAATACTATTATGTTTCAATCCTCCCTATTCCTTCTTCTGCTTCACTGTTTTTCCTTTTCTTCCAACATCTGCTTACTCCCCTCCTCCTACCATAATCCAAGCTGAAAATATTTTATCTTTATCTCCCCAATTAGTCACGATCATTTCCTTACCAATTAGCTCAGCTTCTAGGGTACTTCCTCCAGGACTTTGCTGGCCAAGTCTACAGTGGTTGACATACCACTGGCTTAGTATAAACCTGTGAACACCATTAGGCGCCAAGATCTAGGCATAGCTCCTCGTGGTCCCCTGCAGAGTTCCTAAGCCAGCAGAGAGCAGAAAAAGCAACTTTCTTGATCATAAGTATTTTTTAAACTTTTTAGTTTGCATTTTTCGATCTTTTGAGCTTTTCGACTACTGTTTGTGCCTATATTACTGTTTTATTACCTTATTTTCCTGTTTTTGTGAGCTTATATTGTTGATTGCACTTGTGGGCTAAAGTATTGCTTAAAAGTAACAAACAGGCTAATACACTCAAGTGTACCAGCCTTTGATAGCAATTTAGTCGAAAACAAAGCATTTACTGCATTTTTCTGTCTGTTTGCAAAAAACAAAAAACAAAAAATATTTCTCCTTTCCTAAACTTTCCTAGTTAGTTGTTCCAGTGATCAGATTTTGCTGATCCCTGGGCTTTGTATTTGGTTTCTGTGTTCCTCCATTTTCTTGTGTGGCCAGAGGTAGTTTCTTTACTCACCAGTGGGAGTGGGGAGTACTGAGCTGCTTGTTTGTCCTCAGAGGAGTGGTTAGAAGCAGCAACTAGTAATTCGTCGGCCATTTTGGGTCATTTCCTGTTTTTTCCAGCCCCCTGCTATAAAGCAGCCAAAGCATGCTTTTAGCCTCAGCTGCATACTAGGGCAGCGCCGGTT
This sequence comes from Protopterus annectens, assembly GCF_019279795.1. Taxonomy (NCBI): domain Eukaryota; kingdom Metazoa; phylum Chordata; order Ceratodontiformes; family Protopteridae; genus Protopterus; species Protopterus annectens. Next base: position 1,102,943,523 of record NC_056733.1, read on the forward strand.
AATCAGATTTAAACTATTAGGGCTACCTAACGAAGCACTTGCTCCTACAGTACTAATCACCTCGATACAGCACTCTTGTTATAGAAAGTATCCCAAAAAAGCAAACCCCATTTGTCGGTCACCCACATCCCCCAGAACCTTTTCTTAAGTTTTTCTGTCTATTCCTACTAGCATGTCGAGGGATCAGTTGCTAATGTCCTCTCCTGCTCAGCTGGTGAACCTGGGAATATTGAGGCAATGTTACAATTGCCTCATGTACACAGACAACCCTCTCCTCCTCCCACAAAACACAAATACATGCGAGAGATGCAACTATACGGCCAAACTGGAGGCTGAGCTCTCTCAACATAGGACTGGCATGACCAGACAGGAGGAGAAGGTAACCACACACACTATAGACCCAGTCTCACATAATACCATCACAACATCAAATCATACACATAAACACACAAAGACATACTCGGAGGCTCTGATCAAAAATCTACCAAAACAAGAGGCCACCAAAGCAGACACCCAAACAACTACCACCTCAGAACACAACACCTGCAACACATAGACCACACAGTCAGAGTGTCAAGCAGTCACAGCCCTTAAGGCCAAACACAATGCCAGACACACTAGTCATTGGTGACTCCATAGTCAGACACACTGACGTCCCGCTCACCAGACTGAGTAAGAAGGTCACAGTAAGCTGCCTGTCAGGTGCTAGAATCCGCCACATAACGCATGCACTCAGGTCTCTCAACAGCAGGTACAAGTACGACTCAATCATTGTCCACGCTAGTGTTAACGACCTGAGACGTACCTCCTTGGACTACATGAAAAGAGACATAGAGGAGCTCTCTGATTATGTAGCCCAAGCAGGTATGACCCTGACCTTGAGCAGTATCCTACCTTCACCAAGAATGATGCCACAATACAGAGATAAGATGATCAGCTTTAACAATTGGCTTAAACTCTGGTGTCATTCAAAGGGGATCCAATGTCTGTCTGCCTGGGATGACATGCTGGACAAGCCACTCTGCTTCACAAGGGACGGCTTGCACTTGTCACCCCTGGGATTCCGGATTTTGGCAAAGGCTCTTGCCACCCCCATAGTGCCTTTTTTAGGCAAGGCTCAAATTCTAAACCTACCACCCCAGAACAAAACAAAGAAAAAAAACTAAGGGTAATGCTGCTCAATGCCAGAAGTCTCAACCTCAAGATGCACGCACTCGAGGCCCTTCTCAGTATGGAGAACATCGATGTCTGTGCTGTGACAGAAACCTGGTTCAAGGCTCCTGAGAGCACCCCAGCACTATCAGGTTTTACCTCATATCATGCTCCGCCCCAAAACCCGGACAATACCAAGAAAGGAGGAGGGGTATCCATATTCATCAAGGATACCCACACCTCAAGATTGGTGGCATTGCACGATGCATCGGAAACCATCCAGGTGCAATTAACCATAGGCAAGACTGCTCTGCAATTTGTAGCATGTTACAGGCCACCTCGCAAACTCAGGAACCTCATATGGCCTTCCTGAAAACACTGGAGGGGATAAATGTATCTCCGAACACCATCATACTAGGTGACTTCAACTACCCTAATATAGACTGGGAACAATACTCAAGCCCAAACACTCTAGCCCAAAAGTTCCTGGAATTCATAAACTCAAATGCCATGGAACAACTAGTCACCATCCCCACAAGAGGAGAAAACATACTTGATCTCATCATCACGAACATGGGAGCACAATGTTCAACGCCGAAGTATACCCCTCACTGGTGAGATCTGATCACAAACTAATCTCGCTGGAGGTCCTCATCCCACCCCCACCGAAATGAAAAGACCACAGTAAAGAACTTCTAAAGCCGACTTCACACTTCTAAAGACTAGTGTGGTCTCCTTTAAGGCCCCTGAGCCGGCGGTTAACATTACTCAAACCGCTGAATCACTTACAAATGCCTTCTACCAGCACCTGCAGGCTGCATGGATCAGGCAATCCCAAGCAAAACAAAGACTCTTTGTACCAAAGGCAAGCCCAGTCTGGTGGACCCCTGCCATAAACAAACTCTACAACAAAAGGAGAAAGCTACTACAAGATAGAGCAAAATCCTTAAAAGGTAAGACACCGCTGATCACTATAAGTAAAAAGCTAAGAGCTCTCATAAAATCATCCAAAGCTAATTTTGAGAAAAAAATAGCTAAGGACTCTAAAGACAACCATAAGACATTCTTTAGCTATGTCAGAAACCTAGGAGGAAACTCCCAGATATGCTCAGAATTAGTTCAAAATGACATGAAGATTACTGACCCTACACACATTGCCAACATACTGGCTGACAGGTTCAGTGCAAACTTCTCCCCGGCTAAAGGAGAGATATCTATACCAAATGATTGTAGCCCCCCAAACATCTCTAACGCCCAGGTGAGAACTGCTCTCTCCAAGGCAAAGAACACAGCATCCATGGGACCTGATGGTGTCCCCGGCTGTGTGCTCCATGAACTCAACGAGGAATTAAACCCACAGTTAGGACAGCTGTTTAATCTTAGTCTCACCTTCGGATACGTACCCAGGGAGTGGCACACAGCGACTGTGGTCCCACTCCACAAAGGCGGTGCCTCCACCGACCCTGGAAATTACTGTCCCATTAGCTTGACAAGCCTTATCTGCAAAGCCATGGAGAGGATCATAATGGATCTCATAAATAAAGACATAGGGAACTTGCAGACTTTGGATCCAACCCAGTTTGGCTTTGTCAAAGGCAGATCATGCCTTTTAAACTTGGTTGACTTTTTCGAAACAGTCACCAAGGCCATTGAAGAGGGAAAGGCAGTCCATACAGCCTACCTAGACCTGGCGAAGGCTTTTGATACAATACCTCACTCGGGTATCATTGAAAAACTCATCAACTTAAATGTAAACCCATACATTACAAGATGGGTTGCAAACTGGCTGAGTGACAGAACCCACAGGGTCAGAGTTGCTGGCACCATGTCAGACTCAAAGCCTGTCACAAGTGGTGTCCCACAGGGCTCAGTCCTGGGCCCACTCTTGTTTGGCATCTACTTTTCTGAAGTACAAGCAAACACAGGAGGGTTATGGCTGACAAAGTTTGCAGATGACTGTAAACTGGGCGCCGTAGTTGAAAACACATCCGACACAGATATCCTTCAGAAGGGTCTCACAGAAACGGATAACTGGTGCCAGAGCCATGGCCTAAAGTTAAATGCCAAGAAATGCATAGTCATACCCTTCGGGAAAAATAAGGTTACTCCTAGCTACCATATAGGTGGCAATCCCCTGAACACAGAAGAAGTTATTAGGGACCTGGGAACCCAGGTTGACAGTAGCCTTTCATTCGACACTCATATTGCTAAAGTAGTTAGGAAGACCTTCTACAATGCCCACCTTATCATGAAGGGATTCACATCTAGATCAAGGGAAGTCATAGTCTCCCTATACTCATCACTCATCAGACCAATGATCGAGTACAATGCCCCATTCGGAATGTATCTGACCCGACACTTGCAGCAGCTGGAGAGGCCACAAAAGTTCCTCACCAAAAGGATAAAGGGTCTCAAAAATCTGTCTTATGCTGCCCGACTGAAAGAACTCCAGTTATTCAGTTGCTTACCGCTTGCTCAGAGGTGACCTATGCCTGACATACAAGGCCATGTCAAACCCAGATTTGATGAACATGCTTCATCTCAAAAAATCTAGATCCCTTAGAGCCACAAGGGCGGGAGACTTAAACCTCGACACGGTTATTAATAGGACGTGCTGGAGGGATAGATTCATCACCCAAAGACTCCCTATGCTGTGGAACAAAATCCCGGTTTATGTGAGGCAGAGCACCTCGCTGGCCTTGTTCAAGAGGAATCTTGACCAATGGATGGGAGATCGCAGATACACCCCAGGGGTTACCTCAGTGTCACTGCTCGACAGAGGCACAGCAAAATAATGGGCATAGTTTCTCCAAACTAAAGGGGTGGCGTAAGCCACAAAACTATGGGCTAGGCTTATAAATGCCCTCGGGCAGATAGCCTAGTATGAACCTATGAACCTATAAGATCTACTTTAAGTTCAGGTATATTACAGTGCTTATTTCTTAAGCACTTTACAAAAATAGTCACTATTTAAAATAACTGGAAACCACAACTGCAATTATAAAATTGCAAAAGTGAAACATTATCATAAACTATCAGCAGCCTTGCATAAAACAATCTCTTTACACAGTCACAAAGCTGTGGTCGAGGTAAAAACCTCCACGGTAATAAATACACCAAACAAAGATAAAGCAGCAGAAAGCAAAGGTCCAACAAATAGTGCTCAGAAAAATACTCTACCAACAGTTCAAACAATCTATGACTAGTCATGTCCTCCAGCTGTAGTAACAGTAACACATTGCCATGACAAAACTGCAACAAAGAAGGAAAGAAACAGATACAAATTGCCAGCATTCCATGCTGCAGAGTCAGGCACACCAAGCTTCTCTCTACCAAATCCTCATGGAACAACATATTGGCAACAACAGCTTGCAAGCCAAATTGCAGCAAGCTGCCATTTGTCTGTGGCAGGTCAGCTCGAACTCAGGTTTCAGTGGGGGGGGTGCAGGTAGGGCCAGGATAGGTAGGAGGGTTAAGGAGGGATGGGCTGGCTAGAGGAGGGATTGAAAAATGTAGCTAACACTTTAAAAGTACGGCGATGTTTAGAGGCTGGGGGAGACAAACGCCCAAGAGGCTTGATAAGAGGTACCCCATAGGTCCAGCTGTATTAAGCAAACTATGGATTGCTGTTTCAGAGGCTTGTTTCTCTTCTTATGAGGTTTAGGGGAATGCTACGAAAGAAATAAATGGCCTCCCTGATATTCCTGCTTTGCGCACATCTCACAATAACTGGCTTCTATTAGAGAAAAGGTCATTGGCAGTGATTGGCAATAAACACATGGCTGCGGCCATTTAATCTATCTGAAGTCTCTGTGTTATTATTAATATTTACCTTCTGGTTACCTTGACTCGTTAAACATGGAATCTTGAGGCATATGTTCACAATGATGCAATGGAATGACAATGCGCTGAGCTGGTTCTGTATATATAGCTCAATACTTAATGTGAATCATTAATGGAAACATGAACAATGTGTTGAATTTGCTGAGCTGGTTCTGCATAGAGCTCAATGCTTGATATGGATCATTAAAGAAATTCTGAACAATGTGACGAATTCTTAAAGTAGCATGTAAGGTTATTCCATAAGCATCGATAGCAAGGTAAGGTATCTGTCAAGTAGGTTATGAATTTAGATTTTTGTAAAGACAGGTAGAGCTGTACCAATCTCAGACAACAACAGCTTGCAAGCCAAATCGCAGCAAGCTGCCATTTGTCTGAGGCAGGTCAGCTCGGACGCTGTTTCAGTGGGGGTGAGGGGGGGGACAGGTAGGAGGGTTAAGGTGGGATGGGCTGGCTAGAGGAAGTATTGAAAAAGGCTGGGAACAAACCAAATCAGTCTTCTTGATCCCTACCTGGACAGCTTGTCCCACCCAACCCATCCCCTTGTAAAAGCAGGGGGTTGTTACCAGTCAGTTTAGGGTCAGATAAGGTACTCAAGGAACCCGGTGATCGCACTAGGGGCCGAGAAGGAATTTTCTGTTTTTCCCACTGGGTTTTTCCAGGTTTTCGCCTTTTCCTCTGGGTAAGATAGACAGGTCAGGCTAGGCTGTCGCAGTCATGTAAGTGGAAGACAGGAAACGTAAGGGAGACCAAGGTAAGTGGGGGAGGGGGGGGTCACAGGACTCTTCAGCTGGACCTTCCACAGGCCAGACAGCCCCAAGGGATTGTTGCCAGGGGACTTATTAGCCCGGCAATGGCCCCTTGGCAGATTGCAAGGCGGCCCAGAAGAATTGTGATGAACTGTGAAAAAGTTGTTATGAAATGGGTATGATGCATAAGAAGGGCCGGATATCGACAGTGCTGTCTGTTGTCCTGTAGGTTTAGGGGAATGCTATGAAAGAAATAAATGGCCTCCCTGATATTCCTGCCTTGCGCACATCTCACAATAACTGGCTTCTATTAGAGAAAAGGTCATTGGCAGTGATTGGCAATAAACACATGGCTGCGGCCATTTAATCTATCTGAAGTCTCTGTGTTATTATTAATATTTACCTTCTGGTTACCTTGACTCGTTAAACATGGAATCTTGAGGCATATGTTCACAATGATGCAATGGAATGACAATGCGCTGAGCTGGTTCTGTATATATATCGCTCAATACTTGATGTGAATCATTAATGGAAATATGAACAATGTGTTGAATTTGCTGAGCTGGTTCTGCATAGAGCTCAATGCTTGATACGGATCATTAAAGAAATTCTGAACAATGTGACAAATTCTTAAAGTAGCATGTAAGGTTATTCCGTAAGCATCAATGGCAAGGTAAGGTATCTGTCAAGTAGGATACGAATTTAGATTTTTGTAAAGACAGGTAGAGCTGTACCAATCTCAGACAAAAGCACCAGCTAGCAGCACTCCCAACACCAACTTCTTCGCCAGAGTCCTGACTAAACAGAGCGTCAGCAAAGTGAAACTACTGAATGCTGACTGCTGACCTTCTAAGTGACTGCCTCCAACACTAGTTCTTCATAATGCTGACAATAAAATCACTTGTTGTCCAGTTCTACCACACCAGGGTTGAAGCACTTCCTGAAAACAAAACTCTTACCTACTCAAAAGCAAACCACAAAGCAATAACTACTGTTGGCTGCCAAAATTCCAACATCTGGTTCCAACCCCCCAAATTTTTTAACATAGCCCCCATAAACATCAATCTCACTCAGGGTGCTGACAGAGAACAGCACCATAATTCAGTCCAAAGTTTCATACATAGGCAGACAAACCTCTGTCATCTTTGGACATGCAGGGATATCTATTTATAGGAAATGACAATGCATGTATATGCTAAAACTAATGGTTCCCCAGAACAGCAAAGTCTGTAACTGTAAAATAAATTCTAGAAATGGATCCTCGCACCAGCTTAACAATACATGACAGACTCAATATATTGCACCAAATAATTTGGCATACTCTTTCTAAATTCCCTTGTGGGATTCAGCTGAGGATATTCTGGAAAAACAAGCTTCCAGTTCCCTTAAATGCTCCTGTACACAATCTGTACTACTCAAACTGTAGTAAAAACATTCTGACAACCTTATCTGCAACAGAGAAGAAGATATCCTTCAGGCAACAGAATTGCATACACTGAAAAGTTGCTTGACTGGGAAGGGTCTGATAGAACAGATATCTCTTTTCACAACACAAATTTTAATGATGTGTACTTTCATTCTAGACTGGGAAAAAATACTTCACATTCCAAAGACTATCACACAAGTGTGTTAAGTTAGAAATAGAAACTGTCGCTTGTATGAGCTTTACCCAAAAGTGAACAACCATGGTTCTCAAGGAATGTGTCCTTTCTATTTTGGTCATATTACTTCTACTACTTGCTAGATACCACTTTAACATTATTACAACTGAGCCAGTCCTCTTGTCACATTGCAAATGTAGAGTAACTTCAAGATAAGGTATAACCTTCCCAAAAGTCAAAGACGATGTAAGCTTAACACACTGTCCGCATAATTTCACAGTTGCTCTCCAACAGCTATTACTATATTCTCCAGTTCTGACAAACCAATATAACGGTACAATTTTTTTCTCGTCTATGGGCTCTAAACATTTCCATCACATCAAAAAGGCATTCCCAATACATACCTCCAGTTAAAAAATAGCTTCAGTCTGCTTGGTTCAGTGGTACAACGGGATAACTCCCCAACTATAACCTAGATGGACCAGAGTTCAACTGGCTGCTCAGCTGCTGGAAAAGCTAGGCAGTGTACGGTGGAAATAAGAGGTTTACAATGATCCATCCATTCTTGGGAAAGGGATTTAGTGATCTCAGCTGATTTGCTCTCGTGAAGTTGAATTTCCTTCCATGAAGTCTTCAAAAGAAAGACATGCAGGAAAAAAGTACAGTTGTGTACAGTTACCATAAATGTAGATGTTTGAGCGTAATCACTGTTGCAGTCATCACATTTGGGTTATCTGCCTGCAGGTAGCCCTCAGTCGGCCTGAATACCAGAGTCTTGAGATTTCTGTGTCAGATGCTGTCGCTTCTTCCATTATGTCAGGGGTATAAAACATGCAGCCGACGCCATTATATAACTTTTTCTAGCCCCAGATGTCAGGAGCCCCCCAAAAGGAAGCAATTACATGGTGTGGAACACCTCCAGTAAAAAGTAAATACCACTGCCATAGGATATGGCCAAAAAGAGGATAGGTAGAAAGTATAGAAAAATTAAGGGGGCTGGAGGGAGGGTAACCAGGACTGCAACAGTGAACATCATCCACATTTATGTTAAGTGTACACAACTGTACTATGTCCTTCACGTTTCACTGTTGCAGTCATCACATTTGGGTTGATTCCCAGAGCTGAGGATGGGTGGAGGTAGTAAAGAAGCATTAGGGCTGGCAATCAGGCCCTGTAAGACTGCTGTGGCAAATTCAGCTCTGAATTTAGAAAATATAGCTAAGTGGTAATGTTTGATGAAACTGTGTACAGAGCTCCAGGTTGCAGATTCCAGGATGTCACTAGTAGGGGCTGCCCTGAGAAAAGCTGTATAGGTTGAAGTAGCTCTAGTGGAATGTGTTCTGATCCCCCATGGGGTGGGGGGGGGGGGTTCCCATGGTGTTTGCAGCAGAAATGGGTGCAGTGTACTATCCATTTAGAAACAGTTTGCTTTGAAATGGCCTTGCCCTCTGTCCCTGCAGCAAAGCTTACTAGTAGCTAGTCAGATTTTCTGAAAGGCTCAGTCCTGTCCAGACAGAACCTAAGCTGCCTGTGTACGTCCAGGGAGTGCAGAATCCTTTCCCCTTTATTTTGAGGATTACGGAAAAAAGTTGTCAAATGAATGGATTGGTTTAGAGCCACACTAGATACCACCTTGGGAATAAATGAAGGGTTGGTCCTGAGGGAAACCCTGTCCGAATAGAAGATAATGAAGGGTTCCACGGCCATAAGGGCCTGCAATTCAGATACTCTTCTTGCTGAAGTGATGGCTAGAAGTAAAGCTGTTTCCATGAGAGGAATTTTAAAGTACAGTTGTGTACACTCAACATAAATGTAGATGTTCGAGTGTATTCACTGTTGCAGTCATTACATTTGGGTACTCTGCTGGCAGGTTGCCCTCAGTCAGCTTGAATAACAGTCTTGGGTCCTGCGTCAATTGCTGTCTCCTCTTCCATGACGTCAGGTCGTCAAGGGTATAAAACATGCAGCTGACGCCATTTTAATCAGTTTTTCTTGCCCCAGATGACAGGTGTCCCCCAAATGAGGAGCAAAACTATGTATATATAACCATAAATATAAATAAATGCACTTTAAAACACACAAAATTTACCTTCATCTAAAAGCAAATACACCACAAAGGCTTTTAAGCATAGTGAAGGTAAGAAAAGGTTTAGAAAGGGGGCTGGTGGGTGGGTAATCCGGACTGCAACAGTGACTACACTCTAACATCTACATTTATGGTAAGTGTACACAACTGCACTATGTTCTTCGTGTTTCACTGTTGCAGTCATTACATTTGGGTAGAATACCAAAGCTATGGATGGGAGGATGGAACTAAACAGCATTAGGAGCAGCTATAAGGCCCTGCAGGACTGCAGTGGCAAAGCCTGCCCTGGATTTAGAAGAGAGAGAGGTAAACGGTAATGCTTTGTGAACGTATGAACTGAGCTCCAAGTAGCAGCTTCTAGAATGTCTCTGGTAGGGACCCATCTGAGAAAAGCTGCTGAAGTAGAGGCAGCCCTGATGGAATGGGATCTGATCCCCTTGGGCACAGGTTTACTATGGTGCAAGTAGCAGAAACGAATGCAATGGCTTATCCATTTAGAAATAGTCTGCTTTGATATAGCCTTCCCCTCTGATCCTGCAGCAAATGCCACTGGTAGTTGCTCAGACTTTCTTAAAGATTTTGTCCTGTTTAAGCAGAACCTTAGTTGTCTGCGTACATCCAATGAATGCAGAATCCACTCCTCCTTGTTCTGCGGATTTGGGAAAAAAGTTGGCAGGTGAATGGTCTGGTTAAGAGCCACACTGGATACCACCTTAGGCATAAAAGAAGGATTGGTCCTAAGGGCCACCCTGTCCAGGTAAAATATAATAAAAGGCTCCATTGCCATGAGAGCTTGTAGTTCTGAAACCCTTCCAGCTGAAGTGACGGCCAAAAGAAAGACTGTCTTCCAAGAAAGAAATTTTATATCCGCAGTAGCTGCTGGTTCAAAAGGAGGTAGGGTGAGTTTTTCCAGCACAAAACTGAGGTCCCATGCAGGAGTTGGCGCTCTTCTGGGAGGCCTTAAATTTTTGGCCCCTTTGAGGTACTGTTTTAGCAGGGGATGAGAAAAGAGGGGAGGGCTCTGTGTTGTAATGAGCCGAGATGGCAGAGGTATGTATTTTTATAGAAGAAAAAGATAGGCCTTTATGAAGCATCTCAGTTAAGTATTGCAAAATCCGAGGAATATTGGGCTTTGCTGTGTCTATTCCTTGTGCTTGGTTCCAAAGCACAGAATCTCTTCCATTTATCAGCATAAGATTTTCTAGTACTAGGCCTTCTGGCCTCCAAAATGACATCCATCACAGGTTTACTGAGAGATGTGGTTGGTGAAATTAGCCATGCTGCAAGATTCAGAGTAGTTGTAGCTGAGTGTGTAGAATTTGACAGTTCTGCTAAGACAATAGGTGAGGTGTTTGAGGCAAGTACCACGGACTAAGGTGCGACATTGCTCCTTAGAAACAGGTACCACTGTTGGCAAGACCCGTCCGGAGCAATTAGAATCATTTTTGTTTTTTTCCTGTCTGACCTTTAGTAAGACCTTGGAGAGTAGAGGCAGAGGGGGATAGACTGATAGTTTTTTTTCAGTTGAAGGATAGAGCATCCACTTTCCATGCTTTTTTGTGATGAGTTCTTTTGCAGAATTTGTCCAACTGAAAGTTTTGGGGAAAGGCAAACAGATCTATGTCTGGGCCCCCCCATTTTTGTGTTAACATGCTGAAGATTTATGGATCCAGTTTCCATTCGTGCGGGTCCATAAGATTTCTGCTTAGATCGTCTGCCAGAGTATTTTGCTTTTCTGGCAGGAACTGAGCTTGAAGATGTATTTGGTAAGTCAAGGCTGCGTTCCACAAGGCCATGGCTAGTCTGTAAAGGGGGTAGGAGTGGGTACCCCCCCCCCGCTTGTTTATGTACCACATAACTGTGGTGTTGTCCGTCTTTATCAGTAGTTGTCCTGGATGAAGGGAGTCCTTGAAGGCTGTCAGAGCATTCTGAACAGCTAGCATTTCTTTCTGGTATATATGTAGATGCATTTGGTTTCGGCTCCATTTGCCCTGAATGCGTCTCCCAGCCAGATGGGCCCCCCAAGCATAGTCTGAAGCATCTGTAATTAGGGTTTGGGTGGCAGGGGGTAGAGTGAATGACTGTCCCTTGTTTTGGTGACATGCCTCTGCCCACCAAAGAAACTCCTGTTGCAGGCAGGGAATGAGAGGAATCATTGTTTCCAGGCTGTGACAATTTTGACTCCATAAGCTTTTTAGATACCACTGAAATTTCCTCATATGCAGTCTCGCATATGGAATTAGTAGAATGCAAAATGCCATGAACCCCAAAGCCTGCAGAATTTGTCTTGCAGATAGATAGCTGGGGTTTTGTTGCCACTTGTTTGAAGTATGTTGTCAACTGAATTTGTTTGTCTGGCGTGAGGTAAGCCATCTGAGCAGTGGTATTCAAGCTTGCACCCAGGAATAAAATTATTTGAGAGGGTACCAGTTGTGATTTCTTTTCGTTTATGGTGTACCCTAGGCATGCTAGAAGCCATTTTACAAACGCCAGATGTTGAAGAAGAGTGTCCTTGTCCTCTGCCTGAATGAGACAATTGTCCAGGTAAGGATAAATTTGAATGTTTCTTTGTCTGCAAAATGCAATTACTGGTGCCAGGCACTTTGTAAAGACTCTGGGCGCAGTAGATAAGGCAAAGGGCAGCACAGAGAATTGGTAATGCAAAAAGCCTGCTTTGAAGAGGAGGTATCTTCTGCAAGATTCCCTTACTGGTATATGCAGGTATGCCTCTTTTAAGTCTAGAGTTACCAACCAGGCATTCTTGCCTAGAATAAGCAACAGCTGTTGTAAAGTCAGCATTTTGAATTTTGGAATGTCCAGGAACGTATTTAGAATTGATAAGTCCAGAATTGGATGCCATGATTTGTCTTTTCTGGGTACCAGGAAAAGTCTTGAATAAAACCCTTGTCCTTTTTCCTTTTCCTTTTCTGGCACTGGCTGAATAGCCCCCATATCCATGAGGGACATGACTTGTTTCTGGGCCTCTGCCCACTTGTTTGGTGGCAGATCTGGCCATCCATTTGGAAATGGTAACGTGTGGAAATGAAATCTGTACCTCTGGGATACTATGTTTAATACAAACTTGTCCTGGGTAATTAAATGCCAGTTTTGAGCATGAAGTGCTAGTCCCCCCCCAAGGGGGTTGCCAAAAGATAAGTGCTTGGAGATGGCAGAGGAAAGTCATTGAGACTGTTTACTGTAGGGTAGTGCTTTGTTACCTCCTGATTTGGAGGTGAAGGCACCCCATTGCTTTGACCTGTAAGATCCTTGTGATTGATTATCTGGAGCCTTTGGCGCATCTGAGTTTGCCCTGAGCAGCTCTGTTGGACACAGGAAAGGACCAGTTCTTAGTAGGCCAGTGCCTACTGAACCTGGGTGGCTGCACTTGCAAGAAATCTTTTACAGTTTGCATCGATTTATCTTTGTCTTCCATTTTCTTTAAAACCTCTTCTGCCTTACTACCAAACAGACTGTCCTGCTGTAAAGGGGCATCCAACAATTTAGCTTTAACATGATCAGGCAGATTTTGCTCCTTCAGCCAGGCATGGCTTCTTATCACAGATCCAGTTACGGCGGCCCTGCAAGAGGCTTCCAAGGAATCAAAACCACATTGCAAATTATGCTTTCCGACCGGTTCTGCTGAATGCAATAAATCCTGTAACTCTAGTTTCCACACAATCAGAAATCAGTATCGTTTTCTGTTTCAGTAAGCCCATAACAAGCGGTTGACATTTAATCATATGGAACTGGCAGTTTAAAGCCTTGATTGCCAAGGTTGCAAATGTATATACCTTCTTTCCCCATCTATCCAGCGCCCTGGAATCTCTATCAGAAGGGGTAGGATTTTTGGCTGTAGAAGCCTTAACACCCTTGGGACCATGAGAAATAGTTTCAGGGTCAGCAGCAGGATTTTTGAAAAGAAATTTGTGGGAGTCAGGAACCCTGCAATATCTGTCTGGCTTACTAGGAGCCGGAGGCAGGGAATCAGGAGCCATGCTTGATTCTGAGAACACATCATCAACAATGTCTAACACAGGAGGTATTGCCAATGGCCTATGCTGAGGAAGAAGAAGAAAATCCCTAAGCCTCTTTTTAGATTCTGAGAAGTCCTGACTCTACCAGTGAAAATGTTCCCTTGAAGTATGCAAAGTCTCTCCAAAAGAGTAATCCTCAGGAGGAGAAGCAGAAGGGATGGATTCCTCTGCATCAGAGAGGGGGGGGGGGGTTGGGAACCTCTGATCAAGGTAATTAAATGCTCAGTCATTTTGATCATTTGTTTTTTACGCATAGGGGCCTGAGCACGTGGCTCACGTGTCAGTTTTTTAGACATAGAAGTTGGTTTTGGCCTTGTTTTGATGATGGCACTGGTTTAATATACAAATGTTGAGGCTTGAAAACACCCTCAGAAGCCGGTGCCTGCTCAGCGGCTCCGGACCCATCCAAGGGAGAGACATCCGCGGGTTCCATACTTGCACAATCTCGCGGCATACCAGACTCCGAATGGGTCTCGGTAGAGGCCTGCGACTCAAAAGTAGTGGGCATCAGGGGCTGCAAAAGCATCTCACTAAGTACCGACGAACCAGCAACTGGCTTAGGAGAAGCTTCGTAGTCGGTTTTGGACCTTGACTGTCTGTCCCTGTCTTTTTCCCTGCGTTTTTTTGTGAACTCCGGTAGTCGGACTGCTAACCGACGACATTTCAGGCAGTTAAATCTTGAACCAAAATATTTAGAAGCAAAAATATACTGACGCTTAATAGTGCGTTGGTTAAATTTAGCACAAAATCGAGAGCAAGGCATGTTGTGATCAGGGCCTAGGCAAGAATACAGTACAAATGAAAATCCTTATGAGGTATTTGCTTCCCACAAGTAATACAATTATTTATGAGGTATTTGCTTCCCACAAGTAATACAATTATTAACTTTTACTGACATCGATAAGCAGTAAGAAAAAGTTTCCCCAACGGGGTACTTAGCTTTAGTTTGAAGACTTCGGTTCTGAAACTCAAAAATGAAAATTTCAGGAGTCTGCTGACCAGCACTTGCAAACTGCTGCTGCTTTGGGCATCGCGTGGCAAGAAAGACTGATTAAAATGGTGTCGGCTGCATGTTTTATACCCCTGACGATCTGACGTCATGGAAGGGGAGACAGCAACTGACATAGGACCCAAGACTTTCTTAGTCAGGCCGACTAAGGGCAACCTGCCAGCAGATTACCCAAATGTAATGACTGCAACAGTGAAACACGAGGAACATCTCTGCTGTAGCAGCAGGTTCAAAGGGCGGAAGCGTGGGCTTTTTCAATACAAAGTTAGGGAGCTCTCATGGTGGGGGGGGGGTCTTAAATGTTTTCCTCCTCTCAGGAACTGTTTGACCAGAGGATGAGAGAAAATGGGTGGCTCAGTGTTATAATGAGCAGAGATGGCAGAGGCATGAATCTTAGCTGAAGAGAAGGACAGGCCTTTGTGGAGCATTTCTGTTAAGTAATCTAGTATATGAGGTAAGCTCGGCACAGTTGTGTCCATTCCCTGAGATTGGCTCCAGGAAAAGCAGCTTTTCCACTTTTCAGAATAGGATTTTCTAGTACTAGGCCTCCTTGCCTCCAGAAATGACATCCAGCACCTGCTTACTGAGGGTTGCTTGCGATGAGTTCAGGGGATGAGCCAGTCTGCTAGGCTCAGGGTCTGGAGCCGAGAGTGCAAAATCTGGCCCTCCTGCTGGGACAGTAGGGAAGGGGTCTGAGGCAGGTGCCATGGTGGCACTACTGTCAGACTGTGCAAAAGAGGGTACCAGTGCTGGCGTGGCCAGTCTCGTGCAATCAGAATTGTCCTTGGCTTGTCCTGTTTGATCTTTAGTAGAACCTTCACGAGGAGGGGCAGAGGGGGAAAAGGCATTGATTGAGAGGCTTTCCCAGGTAAAGGATAGGGCATCCACTTTCCAAGCTTTGCTGTGGGGGGTTCTGGTGCAATATTTGCTCAACTGATAGTTCTGAGGGGAAGCAAAGAGGTCCACCTCTGGTGCCCCCCACCTATCCCTCAAGTGTTAGAATATTTTGGGCTCCAGTTTCCACTCGTGAGTGTCCATGAGATTTCTGCTCAAGTCATCTGACAGTGATTTTAGTTTGTCTGGCAGGAATTGAGCTTGCAGGTGCACTTGGTTGCTCAAGGCTGTGTTCCACACAGCCATGGCTAATCTGCAGAGTGGGTAGGAATGGGTTCCCCCCGCTTGTTTATGTGCCACATAACTGTGGTGCTGTCTTTACCAATAGTTGTCCTGGAAGAATAAGGTCTTTGAAGGCTGTCAGAGCATTCTGTACAGCTAACATTTCTTTTTGACTGACATGCAGGTGCATTTGTTTTGGGCTCCATTTGCCTTGAATGCATTGTCCCGCCATGTGACCCCCCCCCCCACCCACCCATGCATAATCTGATGCGTCTGTTGTTAGGGTTTGGGCTGAAAGCGGTCGAGTGAAAGGGATTCCCTTAGCAGGCCTCTGCCTACCAAAGGAACTCTGTCCTTAGGCAAGGAATGACAGGAATCATTGTTTCCAGGTCCTGAGAATGTTGACACCAGAAACATTTTAAGTACCATTGAAGTTTCCTCATATGCAGTCTTGCATATGGAATTAGTAGAATTCAAGAGGCCATGAACTCTAGGGCTTGCAGTATTTTTCTTGCAGATAACTGGGTTTTGGTGGCCAGTAGACTGAAGTAGTTTGTCAAATAAATTTGTTTTTCTGGAGTGAGGAATGCTATCTGGGAAGTTGTGTTCAAGCTTGCTCCCAGGAATACAATCTGTTGGCTGGTACCAGATGTGATTTTGTTTCGTTGACGGTGTACCCCAATGAAGTCTCTTTACAAATGTCAGATGCTGTAGGAGCAATTCCTTACTGTCTGCCTGAATCAGGCAATCGTCCTAGTATCAGTAAATTTGAATTGTTCTCTGCCTGCAATATGCAATGGCTGGAGCTAGGCATTTTGTGAATACCCTGAGCGCAGTAGATAAGCCAAATGGAAGAGCAGAGATCTGATAGTGCATAGAGCCTGCTCTGAAACGTAGGTATTTTCTGCAAGATTCCCTTATGGGGATGTGTAGATAAGCTTCTTTTAAGTCAAGGGTTGCTAGCCAGGAGTCCTTGGCTATCATAGGAAGCAGCTGCTGGAGAGTAAGCATTTTGAATTTTGGAACCACCAGAAAGGTGTTGAGAATAGACAAATCCAGGATAGGACGCCAAGAGTTTTATTTTCTGGGTACCAGAAACAGTTTGGAATAAAAGCCTTGTCCTCTTTGTTTTGCTGAGACAGGTTGAACAGCCTGGATACTGAGAAGAGAAATTACTTGCTTTTGTCCTCTGCCCACTGGTTTGGAGGGAGGTCTGGCCATCCGCTTGGGGTTGGGAGTGAGTGGAAGTGGAATCTGTATCCCTGGGAAATTATGTTTTAAGACTCATCTGTCCTGGGTAATGTACTTCCAGTTTCTGGCATGCAGGGCAAGTTTACCTCCTAAAGGTGCAAGTACTTGGGCAAGGCTTGGAAGAGTTAAGGATAAGTCATTGTGAGATTTTACCATAGGAGGGAGGCTTACTGCTCCTTGTTTTGGAGGTAGGAGCACTCCATTGCTTAGATCTGTGCACACCCTGAGACTGTAGTCTTGGTGGTCTGCTGCCCCTGGGTTTGGACTGAAGGTCTGGGAGGGACTGGAAAAGACCAGTTTTTTGAAGGCCAAAGTCTAATGAATCTAGGTGGCTGTACGTGTAAGAAATCTTTAACAGTTTGCATAGATTTAGCTTTTTCCTCCATCCTTTTGAGGACGACTTCTGCTTTATTGCCAAACAGACACTCTTGGTTTAAACGTGCATCTAGTAATTTTGCTTTTACATGGTCTGGCAAGGTTTGTTCCTTAAGCCTAGCATGCCTTCTAAGAACAGACCCAGTGACAGCAGCCCTGCAAGACAATTCTAAGGCATCAAAACCACATTGCAAGGTATGTTTACCAACTTGGTTAGCAGAATACATTAACTCTTGTAAATCTCTATGTTCAGCACAATCAAGAATCAACATAATTTTCTGTTTAATTAGTTCCATAATATGTTGCTGATACGTTAACCTATGAAACTGGCAATTTAAAGCCCTGATGGCAAGAGTAGCAGAGGTGTACACCTTCTTTCCCCATCTGTCTAAAGCCCTAGAATCCCTGTCCAAAAGGGTAGGAATTTTGGCCGTTGTAGCCTTAATGCCTTTAGGTCCCTGGGAAATGATCTCTGGATCTGCAGTAGGATTCTTAAAGAGGAATTTGTGGGAGTCAGGTACTCTATAGTATCTGTCAGGCTTCCTGGGAGCTGGAGGCAAAGTATCAGGGGTAAGGCTGGGCCTAAACAGGTGACGCAGTAAGAATGAAAATCTCTGAGTTATTTGCTTTCCATAAGCAGACAATTATTAATTTTTTTCTGACATCGGTTAGAGCAAGAAAAAAAGGATCCCCAATGGGGTACTTATTTTTTAGAAGACTTCAGGTCTGAAACTCGAAAAACGAAACTTTCAGGAGTCGGCTGACCAGCACTTGCGAACTGCTTCTGCTTCGGGCACCGCACGGCAAGAAAGACTGATGTAATGGCGTTGGCTGCATGTTTTATACCACTGACGACCTGACGTCATGGAAGAAGCGACAGCATCCGACACAGAAATCCCAGGTATTCAGGCTGACTGAGGGCTATCTGCAGGCAATTAACCCAAATGTGATGACTGCAACAGTGAAACACAAAGAGCATGTAGGAGATACAAAAGGTGGACCGGGCAAAGAAGGAATACTGGCCATCTAACAAAGATGCTAAGAAAGGAGCTTCAATAGCAAAGAATAAGGTATCAGAGGCACTCTACCAGCTTCCGGCAAGTTGCTCAGCAAATGGCACAAAAACTATCAACTTGCAAGGCAAAGACAGAAAGATAAAGAAGATAGTTAGACACCCTAAATAAGGGATGCTGGCAACAACCTGCTCACCAGCCCACCTGAAACCAAAGGTAGAGGGAAGAAGT
This sequence comes from Protopterus annectens, assembly GCF_019279795.1. NCBI lineage: Eukaryota > Metazoa > Chordata > Ceratodontiformes > Protopteridae > Protopterus > Protopterus annectens. The sequence goes on from NC_056733.1 coordinate 1,102,961,980, forward strand.
ACCTTCAACAGCTTCTGAAAGCTGAAGCTGTACTGCCAGAGATACAGCCTACAATAAAAGAAGAGGATAAGCCCACCCTAGAAGAAACAAACAGCACTAATGAAAATTAAGTCCGGGAAAGCAATAGGCTCAAATGAGGTCACAGCAGAAATTATCAAGATGTTGGGTGAAATAGGGGAGAAATAGTTCCCAAGGGTACTCACAGAAGTACGGAGAGAGAGAGAGAGACAGAGAGAGAGAGAGAGAGAGAGAGAGAGAGAGAGAGAGACAGAGAGAGAGAGAGAGAGAGAGAGACAGAGAGAGAGAGAGAGAGAGAGACAGAGAGAGAGAGAGACAGAGAGAGAGAGACAGAGAGAGAGAGAGAGACAGAGAGACAGAGAGACAGAGAGAGAGAGAGAGAGAGAGAGAGAGAGAGAGAGAGAGACAGAGAGAGAGAGAGAGAGAGAGAGAGAGAGAGGCATATCCCAGATGAATGAAAAATAAGCATTCTTGAACCAGTGTAGAACAAAGGGGACAGTCACAACTGTTGGCAGTACAGAGGTATCAAACTCCTGTCACACCGCATGAAGGTTTTGGACAAGATGACAAAAGTACAGTTTTGTACCTACCATAAATGTAGATGTTCGAGTGTAAAGAAAATGGCTGCGTCGGCCTAGAACTCTCCGTTTGAGAATCTGAAGCGGTCTGGGGTTCCAATTCTGCAGTCGTCAGGGGCTGCGTAGGTGCCTCACTGAAAACCGGAGAACCGGGGACCAGCCCAGCCGAGGCCTCGGAGTCTGGCTTGGATCTAGGCTGCCTGTCTTTATCTTTGCGTAACACAATGAACATCACGCAGAGTAGTAGAAAAATAGGTGGGAAACCTATTGGTAGAGTTAGTACAGGCTATGTAGAAGGACTCAGACTTAAGTATGAACAGTGCTTGATCTTACAGAGGGGGTTCCCAGTGGAAGTGAGTGTGCTTCAGCATACAGCTCTGAGCCCACCCACTGCTGCTCATACTGGTGATGGACTACATTATTAAACAGGTCAGAGGGGACAGATCAATAAAGTTGCTGTATGCAGATGATGTGGCATTACAGGTAGACTACAAACAAAAATTTCAGCAAAAGATAAGAGAACAGAATACAAAACTGAAGGCACATGGGATTAAACTAAACACAGATAAGGCAATTGAAACAGCAGCAAATATGGGAAATCAGAAGAAGCTGAACATTGAGATACAAAAGAAAATAGTGGAACAGTTTAACAGCTTCAAGTATCTGGAAGGGAAGTCTGAATGAGGTGGTCAAAGACAGACTCAGAGGGGATGCCAACTGGTACAGAGTGGTAGGGCTAATGCATAACTGAAGAATACTAAAGAAGCTGAAAAGTATACAAAACAGTGGTGTGACCAGTACTACTGTATGGTAGAAAAGGCAGAGCAGTTGTAGAAGCTAGAGGCGTTGGGAGATGGTGTTTCCGAACACAGGATTTATTAGGTGACACTGCTTCATTAACTGTGGTATTAAATAGTGTGAAAGATTTCAAGTTATTTAATTTTTCTGACAAAACTACTAATACTGAACATGTGGACATTTTTTCCAAAGTTATTCCATTTGTTCCAGCTAGGAGAGCTGAGCTGGCAGACACTGATTGAGCTTATGCTTTTCACCCGTAAGTTAAATTTGGTATTCTGGTTTAATGGAGCATCTAGTAACCGTGACACTTCCCACGCTAAAAGATCTAGTACCTACATTCCTCCTGTTAATAATTTTGTTCAAACCTTTTCTCACGCTAAAAGATCTAGTACCTACATTCCTCCTGTTAATAATTTTTTTCAAACCTTTTCTCACGCTAAAAGATCTAGTACCTACATTCCTCCTGTTAATATTTTTGTTCAAACCTTTGAGAAACTGGTTGAAAGTGATTTTAAGAGAATCTGAAGTAAGAAGAGAACTGGTATTTGTGGCAATATGTCTTTGGCAGAGAAGGAGGTACTTAATGAGTCAACATTGAACTTGTCTATTCGTATTATAAAACCAGACAAAGGGGGAGGGCTAATTATCATGACTACTAATGACTATGTCATCCGCATGAATGTTATCTTATTATATGATTTTTTTTATCTTGAAAGTTCAAGAAATGAGGTGAATATTACTTGTGCTAAACTGGATATCATGCTCAATGACATGCTTTTACAACAGCAGACTGATGCTCACAAATATGAATTTATGTTTAAGAATACACCTGCATTAGCAACAATTTTTGCTATAACTAAAATACATACAGTGGATATAAAAAGTATAAACACCCCTGTTAAAATGCCAGGTTTCTGAGACATAAAAAAAGAGACCAAAACTTTTCCCACCTTTAATGTGACCAGTAACCTGCACAATTCAAGTGAAAAACAAATAAACCTGCTAGGGGAAAAATATAAAAATAAGCTGGTTGCATAAGTTTGCACACCCTTAAACTAATACTTTGTTGAAGCATCTTTTGATTTAATTACAGCATTCAGTCTTCTTGGGTAAGAGTCTATAAACATGGCACATCTTGACTTGGCAACATTTGCCCACTCTTTCTTGCAAAAGTGCACCAAATCTGTCAGATTGCGAGGGCATCTCTTGTGCACAGCTCTCTTGAGGTCGCCCCACAGATTTTCTATTGGATTTATGTCTGGGCTCTGGCTGGGCCATTCCAAAATTTTAATTTTCTTCTGGTGAAGCCATTCTTTTGTTGATCTGGATATATGCTTGGGGTCACTGTCGTGCTGAAAGGTGAAATTCCTCATCTTCAGCTTTCTAGCAGACACCTGAAGGTTTTGGGCCTGGTATTTGAAACTGTTCATAATTCCCTACACCTTGACTAAAGGCCCAGTTCCAGCTGAAGAAAAGTAACCCCAAAGCATGATACTGCCACCACCATACTTCACTGTGGGGATGGTGTTCTTTTGCTGATGCAAAGCATTGTTTTTGCGCCAAATGTGTGTGTGTGTCTCTGTCTTTTGGCTTTTCCTGGTTAGGGGCCGCCACAGCAGAACTCCGGTCCGCTAATGATTGGCAGTAGATTTTTACGTACCGAGTTGCCAGCCCTGGCGTACAACCTTCAACGAAGGTACGCCCATTCACGCATGTCTCCACACAGAAGACGCTCTAACTGAGAATCGAACAGGGAAACATCTCTAGTGTGAGGTGACAACGCTACCGCAGCACCACCACCGCAGTTTTTTGGAATTGTGGCCAAAAAAGTTCAACCTTGATCTCATTAGACCATAACACATTTTCCCACAGCTTTTGGGAAACCTAATGTATTGTTTTGCAAATTTTAGCCGTGCTTGGATGTTTTTCTGTGTAAGAAAAGGCTTATGTCTTGCAACCCTACCACAGAGTCCAGACATATGGAGAATATAGGAGATTGTTGTCACATTAAGTACACAGTCAGTACTTGCCAGAAATTCCTGCAGCTCCTTCAGTGTTGCTGTAGGTCTCTTGGCAGCCTACCTGACCAGTTTTCATCTAGTCATGTCCAGTTCTTTGCAATGCCACTGTTGTCCTATATTTTTTCCACGTTTTGATGACTGTCCTATCTGTGTTCCATGGTATATCCAATGCTGTGGAAATAGTTTTGTACCCTTGTCCTGACTGACTCCTTTCAACAATGAGATCCCTTTGATGCTTTGTAAGCGCTCTGCAAACCTTGGCTTTTGCTATAGCAGGCAACTGAGTAAATGTCAGGAAAATCCTACTAGGACAGCTGAACTTTATTTGGAGTTAATCAGAGTCTCTTTAATTGATGGCAGGTGTGCACCCAAGAAGACTGAATGCTGTAATTAAATAAAAAGGTGCTTCAACAAAGTATTAGCTTAAGGGTGTGCACATTTATGCAACCAGCTTATTTTACGTTTTTTATTTTTTTTTTTATTTTTTTCCCCCAACAGATTTGTTTGTTTTTCAACTGAATTGTACAGGTTACAGGTCACATTTAAGGTGGGAAAAGTTTTGAAATGATTTATTGTGGTCTAATTTTTTTTTTTATATCACAAACGCCTGGCATTTTAACAAGGGTGTGTACTTTATATATCCACTGTGTCTCAACAATCTGCCATTGAGGCTTATTGTGGACTCGAGATCCAAAACCATTTTAAGGCTAAATACTTGGATTTTATTTTAAAGCAATATATGAGCCAAGTTAAACAAGTCTGAAGAGATTCTTGGCAATTTTTGAGAAAAGTAAATGGTTTACTTTCAACAGAGGCTATTTTTGTTACTATTGATGTTTGTAACTTGCATAAGGTCATTCCTCATGGGTTAGGATTGATTTGGTTTGAAGAGCAACTTTCAAAATTAGGCATTTTGGATCAGAATAAAATTAATGTTGCAGTCACTCTGATGTAAGCCGTTCTGTAAAATAATTATATTTTGTTTCAGAAACAAATCTTTAAAAAAACTACAGGGGTGGCTATGGGCGCTCCATGTGCACCAGCATTCGCTAATTTGGTTATGGCAGAATGGGAGGAAAATGTTGTGCCTTTAAATGTTGTTGGGATTATTATACCCACTTTTTGTGACACTTATTTTATGGAATGATACAAAGGAGAAATTGGATGAGTTTGTTAATTACATTAATAATACTGCAGATTTTTTTGAGATTTACATTTAATCAGAGTAATGAGAAAATTGCATACTTAGATGTGGAAATTAATAAAGATCTGAATGAAAAAGCTAATTTTTAATATTTTTAGAAAACCAACTTTTTTAAAATCCTATTTGCACTTTTCAAGATGGCATCCTATACATCAGAAGAAGTTGGCTGTGAAGGGCCAGCTGGTCAGGCTGGTTTCTAATTATGACATATTCATCACAGAATGTGATATTTTATTAAAGATATTTTTGAACAGGGGTTATCCAGAGTATTTTTTTATTGGAGATAAAGGATGAGGTATACAATAAAAGGGCAAACGTTTTATACTGCACTATTAGGTAGCAGGAATGATGTTAACATCTGTCAATCTGAAGATTTTAACACTGGGTAAAAATAAGTAATGAAACAAGTTTTTTTTTATATGCTAACAATCAAAGGATGTTTATAACTCCTTACAGTTTGGATAGCCATGCCTTGGTCAATAGTACTTATAAGAACTGGAATTGATTCTTGACTGACAGTTCTTTGGCGGAAAAGGTAGGGGGTTAAACCACTTAGAGTTCAAAAAAATATAGCAGTTTCAAAGATTTATTGGAAACAAAAACATAGTCAAGGAAGGTTTATATCAACAGTAATTCCATTGAGTGTAACTCAGGGGGTATATGTTTAGGTGTGGTAGATGGGCGCAGTCCTACTCTACTATGAGAGCAGGTCATGTATTTTTAAATGATAAAATTATTTATGTTAGAGGGCACTTTAGATGAGATTCCAATCAGGTGGTATATGCGCTGCCAAGTATGTTCAATGCCCAACTTTCTATGTGGGTAAGACACTGAGGAAGCTTAAGGACAGGATCTATGAACACCTACTGGATATTAGAAAAAGGAAACCCACCAATGCCTTTAGTAAACATATTCAAAACTATACTGTACATAGGTTTGAATTTATGTTACTGGACCATGTAACACAGGATAGCAGAGGGCTTATAATGAAAGAGCACTTGGAATCTAGGGAATTAAAATGGCAGCTAAGGCTGAAAGCTTCATGCCCCCCTGGTTTGAATGACTGCAGTTCCAGCAGTTTGATTCTAAAATTAAAACATCATAATGGTTAATGAATACCAAAAACTATTTTAATTTGGTAATTTTTTATCTTCATTTTATTTTTATTTCATATTTATTCAAGACATATATATATATATATATATATATATATATATATATATATATATATACATATACACACACACAAACACACACACACACATTTATTGGTGAATGTATGCAATGATGCAAAAGTTAGTACTTTTTTTTTTTTTTTTTTTATTAGGGATGTTTTTTGATTCATCTTTATTAGATCTGTTATAAGATTGGTTGTGATAAGAACATGTGACTGATTTTTAATTTAATAGTTGATTTAATAATGGTTAGTGATTCTGATGAAGTTCCTATTTGTAAACTGGAACAAAAGCACTTAATCAGTTTTAATAAAGGTCTGGAGTTGTTTTTCGGCTGGGTTCCTGGTGCTGGTGTCTAGTTTGTCGGTTTTGGTAGAACGCTGTTTCTTAGTACCATAATATAGCTTCCTGTGTGATGCTGTGTCATCTAGCTTATGAATATGAGAGCAAAGGCAGGGGTCTGTAGTCAGTTATGGACTGGATACCCTGCCATAGGCACCTGGGGACTTTTTGGTCAGAGAAGTAGCTCTGGAACTTTCTGCCATAGGTGTATTTTGCTTCCCTCACTCCCTTGCTCAGATTTGCTCTGGCGGTTCAGAGGGCTACCCTGTTTCCAGAACTGAAGGCTGCATTCCTTGCTTTCAGTAGTTCTTACACCTCTCTTGTCAACCAGGGTTTCTGGCTGGCTTGTGGTATGTAATAATGACTTTTAACAGATTACACCTTTTATCCAGATTAGTTTGCTGGAATTCAACAAATCCACTTAACTAGAAGGTAAACCACTATAAAAATCATAGATCATATCTCCCTCTCATAGTGCAATGCGGGCTTGTGACTGACAGGTAAAAGAATAGCCGACATATCGCTGATGGCAGGCCATGAAAGAAAATTAGAAGTTATGTACCTACCATAACGTTCCATGTTAGTTGTCTTCTCTCGCCTTCTTTCTTGCTGGATGGGTTCGGAGCCGATCCTCGGCTTCGACTCGGCACTTGCTTAGCTTGAGAACTCCTTTTACCAGCTCGAGGCAACCCTATATCCCATGATGCAAGGCGGGACTACCTCAGATCTCGTTTGGTAGCTAAAATACCCTGCTAAAATACTAACCTAGTAGAATTAGGAAAAAACACGTTTTTAACAATAGACTTCTATTGAAGACTCAGGAGAGAACAACCTGAGAAGAGAAACCCTTCAAGATCTGTCCAGGGGGAAGGAGGGAGGGACGCAAGAAAGAAGGCGAGAGAAGACAACTAACATGGAACGTTATGGTAGGTACATAACTTCTAAATGTTAAGTTGTCAATCTCGCCTTCATTCTTTCTGGATGGGACCGCGTCCCTAGCACCTGTATCCCGGGTGGCTCAATGGAACAGACTCTTGAGAACTGTGGAACCAAAACTGGCTCTGTCCCTGGAGGCCAAATCTAATTTGTAATGAGAGACAAAGGTATGAGGAGTGGCCCAAGTAGCTGCTGCACAAATGGTATCAATTGGTAGCCTATCCTGAAAGGCTGTGGAAGTGGATAGGCTCCTGGTTGAGTGTGCCTTCGGTTTAGAGGGAAGTTGCTTGCCTCTGAGCGAATACACGTAAGAAATGGTGGAAGATAACCATCTGGATAAGGTCACTTTAGATACAGGGAGACCTTTCCTGTTTTCTGCATAGGAGACAAATAATTGGTCTGATTTCCTGAATTGCTTGGTTCTATGCAAATAATACCTGAGCTGACGATGGACATCCAAAAAATGAAGCTTTTGTTCAGCTTTGTCAGAATAATTCGGGAAAAAAAACTGGTAGATCAATGGATTGATTAATATTAGTTTGAGAAACAACTTTAGGGAGGAAAGATAGATTTGTTCTCAAGGATACCCTGTCCTTGTGAAAAACCAAGTCAGGGGAACGGATGCAGAGAGCTTGAATCTCGGAAACCCTTCTTGCTGAAGTGACAGCCAGTAAGAATATAGTTTTCCATGTCAATAACTTCAAGGAGCATGAAGCAGACGGTTCAAAGGGTGGTAAGATCAAGGATGCTAACAATACATTCAGATCCCATTGTGGAGGAGGATGTTTTATTGGAGGCTTAAGGAGAAAGACTCCTCTCAGAAAGGCTTTGCATAGTCTATGTGACATAATGTTACGATCTTGCAAGCCAACATGATATTTAGAAATGGCCGCCAATTGCACTTTGACTGTCGATGAAGAAGATCCTGACTGAAAAACTTCAGCCAAAAAATCTAAAACAGAATGTACAGGTGCAGTAAAGGGATCAATGTGTCTGGAGTTTGCCCAAAGGGAAAAACGTCGCCACTTGCTAGCATAAACCGTTCTGGTGGACGACTTCAAAGAAGCTATCAAGATGTCTCTGACAGGATCAGAGATCATAGGAAGCCTGGCTAGGGAAGGAAGTGGAGCAACCAAGCAGTGAGGTTGAGCGAATGAACGGCCCGGTGCTGTTGACCCGATTGGTAGATCAAAAGATCCGGAACTGGGTCCAGATGCCAAGGCTGCACCAGGAGATGACGATGCAGAGTCGGAAACCAAATTTGTCGAGACCAGTAAGGGGCAATGAGAATCAACTTGGCCCTCAAAACGGTAGCTTTCTGAATGACTTGTGGAATCAGGGGAAAGGGAGGACAAGCGTACAGAAGTCCCCGGGGCCAATCCTGGGTTAGAGAGTCTCTCAGGGGTTGGCCTGGTAGGAGAAAGAGGGTGAAGAGTCGGGGCATTTGTTGTTTTGGGGTGTAGCAAAAAGATCGCAACAAGGGGTGCCCCACTTCAGAAATATCTGGTCCACTATAGATTGATTGAGAGACCACTCGTGAAGCATGAGAATGGCTCTGCTCAGCCTGTCCGCCAAGAGGTTGGACCTGCCGGGGATGTGCGTTGCTATCAGAAACCGATGAGAGGAGATTGCCCATTGCCAAAGTCTGAGAGCTTCTCGACACAACGGATAGGACCTGGTCCCGCCCTGCTTGTTGATGTACCAGACCACAGACATGTTGTCCGTTTGCACTGCCATAGTCCTTGGGAAGAAAGTCGTTGAGGGCTTGCAACGTTAAAAGCACCGCTCTCATCTCCAGGACATTTATGTGCAGATGGTATTCTATGGGTTGCCACGTCCCGTGGACCATCCTGCCCTGATAATGCCCCCCCCACCCGATCAGAGAGGCATCCGTAGTGACTGTGGCAACGGAGGAGGGGGAACAAATGGTCGGCCCTGATGAAGAAGAGGGGAAGATATCCACCAGTTTAGATGAGTCCTGCACAATTGTGTAACTAAGATTTCATGTCTCATAGGAAGGCTGTGGAACGACCACTGAGTGAATAACATCCACTGCAGAAGACGCATGTGGAAGCGAGCCAGTGGTAGAAGAACAATGGCCGCAGCCATAAGACCTAGAACTTTCAGTATCAATCTGGCTTTGACTTTGCTGCTCTGCAATAAAATCCGAACGTATTTTTGGATGTCCAGAATTTTCTGATCTGTTAGTCTGGCTAACAAACTGACGGTGTTTAATTCTGCGCCTATAAAGGTGATAGATTGGCAAGGCAGCAGAGAAGATTTTTCGAAATTCACTGAAATTCCCAAACTTTTGCAAAGCTTCAGAGTGTAGTCTCTGCTCTGAAGAAGCTGATGCTTGGTGGTGGCGGAGAGGAGCCAGTCGTCCAAATAAGGAAACACCTGGAATCTTTGACATCTCAGATGAGCTGTGACCACTGCCATGCATTTGGTAAATACTCTGGGGGCTGAAGTGAGGCCAAAGGGCAGGGCTCTGAATTGATAATGACTGGTCCCTAGCCGAAAGCGGAGAAACCTCCTGGAGCACCTGTGTATCTATGTGATAGTACGCGTCCTGAAGGTCTATCGAGCACATCCAGTTGTCCTTGCCCAGAAAGGGCAGAATGGACTGAAGCGTGACCATCCGGAATCTTGCCTTCTTGACAAATCTGTTTAGATTGCTCAGGTCTAATACTGGTCTCCAATCTCCCGTCCTTTTGGGGACCAAAAAGAATCTCGAGTAGACGCCGGATCCTACTTGGTCTGCTGGAACAGTCTGGGCGGCTCTTTTTCTAGGAGCTTTGAAACCTCCTGTTCTGCCAAATCCCTTTGACCGGGTGAGATGTCTGGAAGGGATTGGTGAGTCTGGATACCTTCGAAGGGATTTTGTAACCCTCGGATATGATCGACTGTACCCACATATCTTGTGAAAGGGGATGCCAGGCTACTGGGTACACCGAAGTCTTTCCCGCGGGTGCGTCCAAGGGTGGACAGTCGGGCAACACCTCAGGGATGCTGAAAGGGCTTCTCAGGAAGAGACTCCCTGTTGCCCTGGTTCTGAGGACCCCCTCTGCCTCTAGGGCAGCGTTTATTGTTACCCCTCTGCCTCTGGGGGTAAACTGACCACGTGTGTCCGGCGCTGCTCCTTGGGCTTTACGGAACCACATCTTCCCTCCCTTCTGACCCTTGGGATAGGGCCTAGAAGGGGTGGAAAAATGGACTCCAATGGCAGAAAGAGTTTTGCCGTCCTGCTCACACCTGGTCAAGGTTTCCTTCACCTGAGGTCCGAACAAAGCCGAACCGTCAAAGGGGGTATTGGTGAAGGACGCCTTAAAGGGGTCCGCAAAATTACAAAGCCGCATCCAGGCTTGACGTCTAAGAGCCACTCCTGTGCCTGCGGCTCTGCTCGCTCCATCGGCTGCATAGGATATGAGCCGCATGGAGGAGTTAGTTAAAGAATTTAGGATTGCTAGCTGTGAGGCAATCTTGTCTTGAGCCCCAGCAGCTGAAGGATCCTGAACCACTTCACCTAGTTCCTTGAGAATATCTCTTTGAAGCCTGGTGAAGTGACAAAGGTAGTTCAGTGAACGCATAGCAAAGGTCGCTGAAGAAAACATCCGCTTTCCATACCTGTCCATGGTCCTAGAATCTTTGTTAGGAGGACGAACAGGTACTGAAGGATCCGCAAATTCCTTCTTGGTGGCCGCCGCCACCACCATAGCATCCACAGAGACGCCCTTAGAAAGAAACTGCTGGTCTGAAGGGGCCGTAATAAATTTGGATGGTCTCCTGGGGACCGGTTCCACAGAATCTGGAGCTGCCCACGCCTTCCGAGCCACTACCTGCATAAGTGGGTCGAAAGACGGAGACACCCAGGAGGTGGAGGGTCGGGATCCAAAAGCCTCCAGGTATACCGACTCATCCTCGGAGGGGTCAATGGAGGGCCAATTCCCCCTCTGTTTGAGGAGCTCAAGGATGTCTGAAAAGGAGACATCCTCAGAGGGGGACCGTGGGGAACCCTCCGACTCATCTAAGTCGGTATCAGATGTTGTAGACTCAGGGGAGTCTGTGTGTTTCCTCTTACACGTCCTCTTCCAAGGGGGTTCCCCTGCAGGATCAGGAGAAACCTCGGAAGAGGAAGTTATTCCCAATGGGGAAACCTGGGGCGATGGATCCCTGGGCCTGAGAGCAAGAGGCTGGCAAGAGACTAGTGTGGTCTCCTTTAAGGCCCCCGAGCCGGCGGAAAACAGTACTCAAGCCGCTGAATCACTTACAAATGCCTTCTACCAGCACCTGCAGGACTGCATGGATAAGGCAATCCCAAGCAAAACAAAGACTCTTTGTACCAAAGGCAAGCGTCCAGTCTGGTGGACCCCAGCCATAAACAAACTCTACAACAAAAGGAGGAAGCTACTACAAGATAGAGCAAAATCCTTAAAAGGTAAGACACCCTTGATCACTATAAGTAGAAAACTAAGAGCTCTCATAAAATCATCCAAAGCAAATTTCGAGAGAAAAATAGCTAAAGACTCAAAAGACAATCATAAGGCCTTCTTTAGCTATGTTAGAAACCTGGGAGGAAACTCCCAGATATGCTCAGAGCTAGTTCAAAATGATGTGAAGATTACTGATCCTACAGACATTGCCAACATACTGGCTGACAGGTTCAGTGCAAACTTCTCCCCTCCCTCCCAAAAGGAGAGATAACTAAACCAAACGATTGCAACCCAACAAACATCTCCAGCGCCCAAGTGAGAACTGCTCTCTCCAAAGCAAAAAAAACAGCATCCATGGGACCTGATGGTGTCCCCGGCTGTGTGCTCCATGAACTCAATGAGGAATTAAACCCACAGCTAGGACAGCTGTTTAATCAAAGTCTTACCTCTGGATCACGTGCCAGGGGTGGCGCACTGCAACTGTGGTACCACTTCACAAAGGCGGTGCCTCCACCGACCCTGGAAATTACCGGCCCATTAGCTTGACAAGCCTTATCTGCAAAGCCATGGAGAGGATCATAATGGACCTCATAAATAAAGACATAGGGAATTTGCAGACTTTGGATCCAACCCAGTTTGGCTTTGTCAAAGGCAGATCATGCCTTTTAAACTTGGTTGTCTTTTTCGAAACAGTCACCAAAGCCATTGATGAGGAAAGGCAGTCCATACAGCCTACCTCGATCTGGCTAAGGCCTTGATACAATACCCCACTCGGGTATCATTGAAAAACTCATCAGCTTAAATGTCAACCCATACATCACAAGATGGGTTGCAAACTGGCTGAGTGACAGAACCCACAGGGTCAGAGTTGCTGGCGCCATGTCAGACTCAAAGCCTGTCACAAGTGGTGTCCCACAGGGCTCAGTCCTGGGCCCACTCTTGTTTGGCATCTACTTTTCCAGTACAAGCAAACACAGGAGGGTTATGGCTGACAAAGTTTGCAGATGACTGCAAACTGGAAGCCATAGTAGAAAACACATCTGATACAGATATCCTTCAGAAGGGTCTCACAGAAGCGGATAACTGGTGCCAGAGCCACGGCCTAAAGTTAAATGCCAAAAATGCATAGTCATACCCTTGGGAAAAACAAGGTTACCCTAGCTACCAAATAGGTGGCAATCCACTGAGCACAGAAGAAGTTATCAGGGACCTGGGGACCCAGGTTGATAGTAGTCTGTCATTCGACACCCATGTAGCTAAAGTAGTTAGGAAGACCTTCTACATTGCCCACCTTATCATGAAGGGATTCTCATCTAGATCAAGGGAGGTCATAGTCTCCCTTTACTCATCACTCATCAGACCAATGATTGAGTACAATGCCCCATTCGAATGTATCTGACCCGACACTTGCAGCAGCTGGAGAGGCCACAAAGTTCCTCACCAAAAGGATAAAGGGTCTCAAAAATCTGTCCTATGCTGCCCGACTGAAAGAACTCCAGCTCTATTCAGTCGCTTACCGCTGCTCAGAGGTGACCTTTGCCTAACATACAAGGCCATGTCAAACCCAGATTTGATGAATATGCTTCACCTCAAAAATCTAGATCCATCAGAGCCACAAGGGCGGAGACTTAAACCTTGACACGGCTATTAATAGGACGTGCTGGAGGATAGATTCATCACCCAAAGACTCCCTATGCTGTGGAACAAAATCCCGGTACATGTGAGGCAGAGCACCTCGCTGGCCTTGTTCAAGAGAAATCTTGACCAATGGATGGGAGATCACAGATATACCCCAGGGATTACCTCAGTGTCACTGCTCGACAGAGGCACAGCAAAATAATGGGTATAGTTCCCCATACTAAAGGGGTGGCGTAAGCCACAAAACGATGGGCTAGGCTTGTAAATGCCCTCGGGCAGATAGCCTAGTATGAACCTATGAACCTATGAACCTATGAGACATCCACAGGCACCGAAGAGGGAGGAGCTAAAGGGATGGACCGTTGACCTGGCTCAGGTGCCAGGACACTCCATCACCTAAAAGGCTCCTCTCCCCGGGAGGCCGGAATATTCCCGTTCCGAGGAAATAGGAATTCCCGGCTCCACTGAGAGAAGGCTCGAGGCGATGTCGGTGCCGAGCTTACAAAGCGAAGCCCGAGAGGAGGCGGGTCGGACAAGGGTCCGATGCCACTAGCCCCTCCGAGCCGACAAGAAACTCGACGGATCCCTCAAGGAAGGTCTCATGGAGGAGATCGAGAAGCAGGAGCCGAAGGGATGTATCGGTTCCGGCGCCGACACGGTCGCTGTCCCGAAGCTCCGGCTCGAACTCTGGAGGAGTCGGAGGAGGAAGTTCAAGGGGAGAGCAATAGCCGAAGTCTGCTGAGATGGGCTATGGAGCATTTGGGCTAGTGCCTGTGACTTCAACAGCCTGCTTACCACCCTCTCTAAATCGTGGTCAGACAGCCTGGAAGATCTCGAAGATCGGCTCCGACAAAAGAGGAGACCCCCGGAGCCGAGTGGATAGATTCCAAAGAAGGGGACCGAGATCTCTTCTTGGACAAAGCCATCGGAGCCGACGTCCTCTGGGTTCCAGATGGAGCCGAAGGCTTCTCGGCTCCGATACTGGATAATATGTTGGCTCCAGCCGGAGCCGACAAGGCAACAGTAGATTGAGTGTCGGAACCGATTGGAACCGACACTACCACCTCAGAAGAAGAAAGATCGGCTCCGGCCGGAGCCAATCTCGACTCCGAAGGAGTCGGAGCCACCGGGGAAGGCTTAGAAACTGTAGCCTGAACCTTAGGTGGCCAAGGTTACTAGACCCAGTTTTAGTGGGTGAACCTTCTGGCTTTAGTAAGCCACGGAGGATCAACTTGTTCCTCCTCTCCTGCAGGACTCTCTGGCTAAAAGAGTGACATATGGCACAGGAGTCCTGCAGGTGTAAAGGGCCCAGGCAGTAAACACAAGAAGTGTGACCGTCTGTCAGAGACATTTTCTGACAGCACGAGTCACACTTTTTGAAGCCTGAGACCTTTCCTTCCTTAGACATAGTCCAAGTAAAAAATAACACTCACACACCCCAAACAGTCACACAATTAATCCCAACAAACACACACACAGATAGGGATTAAGAAAAGAGGCCTAGGCCTAACTGAAAAAAATTTAAACTTTACAATAACTAGAAAGTTTTTAAATATATGGGGAAATAGGGTGGGCTGTAGAAACACTACACACTACGAAATGGAACAAGGGAGAGACAAAACCCTGACTAAACTGTTTGAAAAATTCAAACTTACCTGAGCTGGCAAAAAAGAGACCTCTTCGCAAAGCGGCAAACGAGATCTGAGGTAGTCCCGCCTTGCATCATGGGATATAGGGTTGCCTCGAGCTGGTAAAAGGAGTTCTCAAGCTAAGCAAGTGCCAAGTCGGAGCCGAGGATCGGCTCCGAACCCATCCAGCAAGAATGAAGGCGAGATTGACAACTTAACATGTGAATTTATATGTACCACAAATCAGCAAATTTGCTTATGAGAAAAATTATCATTAAGTAGCAAATTAGGAAAGACGTGCCCCAATCCTGAGTATTCAGTTTATGACAGAAGTAGGGCTGGCATGTATGACTGCATGCCCTTCTAGTGTTAGCTGATGCTCCAATCAGTTTCATTTTTGGATGAAAAAAGGTTAAGAGCTACGGTGGGATTTTTTTTTTAAACATAATTTGTTCCCATGGTCAGCTAAGCATCAGCCCCTACTGGGCAATCTGCTTATTCCTTCCTTATCACCAGGGCAAGGGCTGACTGGGAGGGGGCCATCATTTAGACAGCCATTAGAAAAGGTTCTGAGGTTTTCTACTCAGCCTTACATTTCTCCCTAGGATGATCAGCTTTGCTAAGTTGAAAGGGGATGTGCAATGGGCTGTCTTTAACGGTTGCCTCTCACGTCTGCAAAAGCTGTAGCCAGCAAGGAGCACCTCTATCCCCTTAAGCAAGGTTAAGTAGTTTCTCCCATCTACAGCAAAGAAAGTGCACTTCCTCGTGCTGCTGCTTGAGCATCCACTACCCTCCTAAACCTCCAGGAGAGGTGAGCAGGCCCCATCCCTTCACTTCTCTCCTCCCCTGCCTGGTTCTTCCATTACTAAACCTCTAATCAAACCCTGGCCATATGGGTCATGAAGACAGAGTAAGAGTGGGAACTAATGTATAACTGGTTAGAAGGAGACTGCAAAGACCAATCAGATGTATGAAAAACTGTCTGAAAAGTAAAGGTGGGCAAACCTGGGAATTTTGAAGAAGAGTCAAGCCAGAGCAGAACCAAGAGATTTCACTTTGCTCTCAGAGCCCACTAACAGCCAAGCCAGAGCAGACCATCAGAGCAGTAGCTAGGTTGAAAATAAGTCTGGAAGTCCAGATGAGATTTACATTAAAAAAACAACATTATAGCCAAACATACTGTGACACTGTCAACATTCAGATGAATGAATGTTGACAATGTGTTAATTGGCAAGAAATATTAGTCCACACAACAAGGGTGAGGACATCCAATAAAAATCCAAACAAGTTTATTAAAATAGATAAGAGCCTTCACAAAAGTGCTTCATCAGATCCTCCAATATGTTAATTACACGTCTTAACAACTTGTACCCAGCCACCTCCTTCACCATACTCAAGCTACAGGTCTGCTGTCAATGAAAAATGGGGAAAAAATGAATAAGCACAGCATAAAAGTACACCATTCTGTATACATTAAAAGAAAATGTTGCCTTGGCTAGTGGAAAAAAAATCAGTGTTCTCCCCCTTTGGTCTAACAATGACTTAGTGCACAGTAGTTTCACCACACTTTGCAAGAAATGGTCAACAACCCTGAAAGTAAACACTAGATACATTGCCTAAATGGAACAACAACAAAAAAGCCTTGTAAAATACTGGATATTGTTAGCTGTATGTAAGAAACCATGTTTCATTTGCCTTAAGACAACCCACAGTAATAAAAATAAAACAGTACTCTTAATAATCTATTTGGTTTATGATTATCATTTACTTAAACCATTTTGGGATAAAGTTAATATTTTCTTACAAATAGTTTTCAATGATAATTTCCAGTTGTCTAAATCTTTGATTTAATGTTCCCATATTCCAATGTGCTGCTAGAACAAAGTTTTCACTGTTATGGACACTACTGGCTATAGCACACACAATTACAAACTGGAAAAGTGAGACTTCACCCACAAAGAATACAGAAACATCTTACTGAATGTACCACAAATGGAAATGAGAACCATTAGAATGAAAACAGAAAGAACCACATCTTACTACAACGCATGGAAGGAAGTGAACAGAATAATGACAAGATGACTAATACCTAATGGAATGAAGTTTTAAATGTAAAAAATGTGTAGCATCTTTTAAACAGACACCTCTGCAAATAGTCTGTTTAGATTTTATAGTTGTTAGGTTCATAGGTTCATAGGTTCGTACTAGGCTATCTGCCCAAGGGCATTTATAAGCCTAGCCCATAGTTATTTGGCTTTCGCCACCCCTTTAGTTTGAATAAAACTATGCCTATTATTTTGCTGTGCCTCTGTCAAGCAGTGACACTGAAGTAATCCCTGGGGTATATCTGCGATCCCCCATCCATTGGCCAAGATTCCTCTTGAACAAGGCCAGTGAGGTGCTCTGTCTCACATGTACCGGGATTTTGTTCCACAGCATAGGGAGTCTCTGGGTGATGAATCTGTCCCTCCAGCACGTTCTATTAATAACTGTGTCAAGGTTTAAGTCTCCCGCCCTTGTGGTTCTGAGGGATCTAGATTTTTTGAGGTGAAGCATATTCATCAAATCAGGGTGTGACATGGCCTTATATGTCAGGCACAGGTCACCTCTGAGCAAGCGGTATGAGACTGAATAGAGCTGGAGTTCTTTCAGTCGGGCAGCATAAGACATATTTTTGAGACCCTTTATCCTTTTGGTGAGGAACTTTTGGGGCCTTTCCAGCTGCTGCAGGTGTCGGGTCAGATACATTCCGAATGGGGCATTGTACTCAATCATAGGTCTAATGAGTGATGAGTACAGGGGGACGATGACCTCCCTTGATCTAGACGTGAATCCCTTCATGATCAGGTGGGCAATGTAGAAGGTTTTCCTAACTACTTTAGCAACATGAGTGTCAAGCGAAGGCTACTGTCAACCTGGGTCCCCAGATCCCTGATGACTTCTTCTGTGCTCAGTGGATTGCCACCTATATGGTAGCTAGGGGTAACCTTGTTTTTCCCGAAGGGTATGACTATGCATTTCTTGGCATTTAACTTTAGGCCATGGCTCTGGCACCAGTTATCCGTTTCTGTGAGGCCCTTCTGAAGGATATCTGTGTCAGATGTGTTTTCGACTATGGCCCAGTTTGCAGTCATCTGCAAACTTTGTCAGCCATAACCCTCCTGTGTTTGCTTGTACTTCAGAAAAGTAGATGCCGAACAAGAGTGGACCCAGGACTGATCCCTGTGGGACACCACTTGTGACAGGCTTTGAGTCTGACATGGCTCCAGCAACTCTGACCCTGTGGGTTCTGTCACTTAGCCAGTTTGCAACCCATCTTGTGATGTATGGGTTTACATTCAAGCTGATGAGTTTTTCGATGATACCTGAGTGGGGTATTGTGTGAAGGCCTTTGCCAGGTCAAGGTAGGCTGTATGGACTGCCTTTCCCTCATCAATGGCCTTGGTGACTGTCTCGAAAAAGTCAACCAAGTTTAAAAGGCATGATCTGCCTTTGACAAAGCCAAACTGGGTTGGATCCAAAGTCTGCAAGTTCCCTATGTCTTTATTTATGAGTTCCATTATGATCCTCTCCATGGCTTTGCAGATAAGGCTTGTCAAGCTAATGGGGCGGTAATTTCCAGGGTCGGTGGAGGCACCGCCCTTGTGAAGTGGGACCACAGTCGCGTGCGCCACTCCTTGGAGTGCGTATCCTGAGGTGAGGCTAAGATTAAACAGCTGTCCTAACTGCGGGTTTAATTCCTCATTGAGTTAAATGGAGCACACAGCCGGGGACACCATCCGGTCCCATGGATGCTGTGTTTTTGCTTTGGAGAGAGCAGTTCTCACCTGGGCGTTGGAGATGTTTGGGGGCTACAATCATCTGGTATAGATATCTCTCCTTTTGGGGGGGAGTTTGCACTGAACCTGTCAGCCAGTATGTTGGCAATGTGTGTAGGTTCAGTAATCTTCACATCATTTTGAACTAATTCTGAGCATATCTGGGAGTTTCCTCCTAGGTTTCTAACATAGCTAAAGAAGGCCTTATGATTGTCTTTTGAGTCCTTGGCGATTTTTCTCTCAAAATTTGCCTTGGATGATTTTATGAGAGCTCTTAGTTTTTTACTTATAATGATCAAAGGTGTCTTACCTTTCAAGGATTTTGCTCTATCTTGTAGTAGCTTCCTCCTTTTGTTGTAGAGCTTGTTTATGGCTGGGGTCCACCAGACTGGGCGCTTGCCTTTGGTACAAAGAGTCTTAGTTTTGTTTGGGATTGCCTGATCCATGCAGTCCTGTAGGTGCTGGTAGAAGGCATTTGTAAATGATTCAGCGGTTTGAGTAATGTTTACCACTGGCTCAGGGGCCTTAAAGGAGACCACATTAGTTTTTAGAAGTGTGAAGTCAGCTTTTGAGAAGTTTTTCACTGTGGCCTTTTTTATTTCAGGTGGGGGCGGGATGAGGACCTCCAGCGAGATTAGTTTATGATCTGATCTCACCAGTGAGGGGTATACTTCCAGTGTTGAACATTTTGATCCCATGTTCGTGATGATGAGATCAAGTATGTTTACTCCTCTTGTGGGGATGGTGACTAGTTGTTCCATGGCATTTGAGTTTATGAACTCCAGGAACTTTTGGGCTAGAGTGTTTGGGCTTGAGTAGTGTTCCCAGTCTATATTAGGGTAGTTGAAGTCACCTAGTATGATGGTGTTTGGAGATACATTTATCCCCTCCATTGTTTTCAGGAAGGCCATGTGAGGTTCCTGAGTTTGAGAGGGTGGCCTGTAACATGCTACAAATTGCAGAGCAGTCTTGCCTATGGTTAATTGCACCTGGATGGTCTCCGATGCATCGTGCGTTGCCACCAACCTTGAGGTGTGGGTGTCCTTTATGAATATGGACACCCCCCCCTCCTTTCTTGGTGTTGTCCGGATTTTGGGGCGGAGCATGATATGAGGTGAAACCTGCTAGTGCTGGGGTGCTCTCAGGAGCCTTGAACCAGGTTTCTGTCACAGCACAGACATCAATGTTCTCCATACTGAGAAGGGCCTCGAGTGCGTGCATCTTGAGATTAAGACTTCTGGCATTGAGCAGCATTACCCTTAGTTTTTACTTTTTGTGTTCTAGGGTGGTAGGTTTAGAATTTGAGCCTTGCCTAAAAAGGCACTATGGGGGTGGCAAGAGCCTTTGCCAGGATCCGGAAGCCCAGGGGTGACAGGTGCAAGCCGTCCCTTGAAGCAGCGTGGCTTGTCCAGCATGTCATCCCAGGCAGACAGACATCGGATCCCCTTTGAATGACACCAGAATTTAAGCCAATTATTAAAGCTGATCATCTTATCACTGTATTGTGGCATCATTCTAGGTGAAGGTAGGATACTGCTCAAGGTCAGGGTCATACCTGCCTGGGCTACATAATCAGAGAGCTCCTCAATGTCTCTTTTCATGTAGTCCAAGGAGGTACGTCTCAGGTCGTTGACACCAGCGTGGACAATGACTGAGTCGTACTTGTACCTGCTGTTGACTGTATATAGTTGCTAACCTGTGTACATTATGTTTTACATTGCAAAGTTATGAAATTACATTCATTTTGTAAAATCAATAAAACCATTTAAGCAAAAAAAAAACTATTTGGGCATGACATACACACACAGACACTGTCCCAGTGGACTGTAACCTTTCTGAAAAGGTAAACAACTTCTACGTCTGAATGACTACAGAATATAATAGTAAAGGCAAACTTTGCTCTGATAGACACTGCCCACCCACAAACCATATCAGCCTTAACTGACTTCTCTCTCGTTGTACGGTACGCCCAGTGATAGCCCCTTTTTGTACATTAATTTCTCACTAAGAAAAGAATGAAAAAATTAAGAAATGCACTACAATTTTGCAAACACATACAGCTGCCTCCAACAAGTCTTAACACTTTTACGAGATTACAGTGATCATATGATGACCTTCCGCTTTCATATACAAGATGCCTCCACACCCGTCCCCCAAAAAGGAAGCCCAGTTCTGTGCACATCTCTGATACTTGACGGTGAAGAAAGTGAAAGAATAAAATAAACTACTACAATAACAGTAATTTCAACACATTGCTCTTTAACATATATACTCACCCTCAAATAAACACTAAGCACCTCTCGGAAATTCACAGCACTGAACTAAAATCAGGAGAATTGAGATACTGGGGCTTACCCTCAATAAAAACAAAAACACAGAAGAATTCTGTCCATGCTATCTTTAGCAGTGGTACTGCTTTCCATGCACTCCTGATGTCTCTCTTACTGAAACAGGCTACCCTGGAAGCATGCAAGCACTCTTGAGTACAAGAAATAACGCATCCTTCAGCCTAAAAATATGCCGTAATTTTTTTTTTAAATACAAGAATTGCCCAAATATGCCTTGCTATAGTCCTCTCCTGTGAAAAATGTTTAAATCTTACTTTCAGACAGGGTTGCCAGACATCCTATTTGAGTGGGACTGTCCCAGGATCAGCAGCCCGATCCAGAGTCCCGCTCTGCTGGTTAAAATCCCGGCGAAATAGCCTCTGCTTTTTTTTTTTTTTTTTTTGATTGGCCAGTATGCCGGTATACGAGTCAATCAAAAAAAATCGCAAAACGGAGCTACTTCTGTTTAATGTGGAACTGCCTGAACATCAGGCAGTTCCACATTAAACAGAATTAGTTTTGTTTTGCGATTTTTTTGACTGGCTACATAACATCATATGGGCCAATCAAAAATCGCGAAACACGGAGCTACCTGAGTTTAATGCGGATCTGCGATGTTCCGTATTAAAGACCTTTTTTTTAGCCTTCACTTAGTGTGAAAGACCTTTTTTTTTTGTCCCTATCTGGCCAGGCAGAAATCTGACAACCCCGGTTTCAGCACAGCTCCGGCTTGCCCAACTCTACTGTAAAGAGTCTAGTGGGAACAATAAGATTATGAATATAGGAGCCCAGTGCTAACTAGCAGCTTCCCTTTGTGTGACAGCGGGACATAGTTTAACTGGAAAACAAAAGATAATATTGTTCATGCTAATATTAGGCAATCCTCTTCTATATATTTCCTAACACACTGGTCTTTACACTCAACTCAAACAGTAAAACATTAATTCCCTTTCTATGTCTTACCTTACCTTGTTTAAGGAATATGAATGTTGTCTGACGGGAGTGGTAGCTAATACTTGTTTTACACTGACTGACTGGCAAGCAGTCATAGGAGGTGTCAGCTCAACATCCATCATAAGCACGTGCTGTCTAAAAGCCTCAAACAGGAACAATCTTTCCCCATTTTGTTGCTTACTGGCTAACTTTCTCCAAAGCAATTTTTTTTTGTACACGTACTTTTATTTCATGGCCTGCACATCAAATTGATGTAAACTACTTAGTCACTTATTAATGACAAACCTGCATTTTTCTGAGACGGAGCCATGGTTTGTGATTTTTATAAATGCTTAATATGCTAAACTTAGGAGTGTTTTTGATAGTATGAAGAAGGACTTTAAAGATGGAGACTATTCAGGTACAGAGATGATGTAGTTATTAAAGATGTGTTATCACATACAGCCTCTTATGCTAAGCCATATTTTTCAGAGTCTGATCATGAATTCATCAGGGGACACAGTAGTGTAATTACAGATAGGGTTAAAGTAGGTTTGACATACTCTAGAGATGTTAGTATACTGTGTGATATTATTAAGAATTGGTCCATTTTGATGGGGATGATAAATTAAAGAACGTACTAGGTGATCGACCCAGGTTTTTATTTAGGAATACTCCATCCTTAAAATGACAACTGTGCTATAACAGCCCTTTGAATTCATGTGCTTCATCTGATAGGTTTGGTACATTGTAATCTGTGTGGGTACAGTTTATCTTCTACTAATTTTGTGCATCCAGACACAGGATAGGTATATACTTTACTTTTTTTTTTTGCAGACTGTACTGGTACCAATTTGATATATTTAGCATGATGCACTTGCTGCTCCTGTTTTTACATTGGAAAAACTAATCGCTCTCTTAGAGAACATGTTATGGAACACCTACACGACATAAAAAAGAAAAAGATGTCCATCGCTTTGGTCAAATATATCTGCATGTTAGGTGAATGTTATACAATTGCATTTTTTGTTTTACAATTGTTAGTGATTCACTTGAGGGGCAGCGATGTGTCTAATAAAACTGTGTGTGCTGAATTTAAATGGATTTTAAGGTTGCAAGCAGATAAAGGGTAAGGTCTTACTGAGGCTTTACCTTTAAAACTAGTTTTGAAATCATGTGCTCTGTATCATTAGGTATTTAAGAGTTTTAATTGATTTTAGTCTTGTTTGATATGGTCTGATGAAGGGCCTGATAGTCGTGAAAGCATTTACCACTACAAACACATAATTTTTCCTACCTCAGTTGTGTTATCCGTTTTTATAAATATTTTCGCCACAATGATGTTGTAGTAAAAAACAGGAATGCAGGAGTAATGCCACTGGTTTAAAAAAAAAAAAAAAAGAAAAAAAAACTTCTGGCAACACCACTACCTACAGGTGGGAGAGGTTCTATAACATACATACATTGATAAGACAGCCTAAGGATATTATGGGATTCATGAGGCTTAAGCTCTTTTTACCCTGACCTACACAACCTATGGCTCACAAGCATTCTTTATCAGGACCCACATTAGTTAAAATTAAACCACCAAAGAAAGCATTCTGAAATTACCTTTCTCTCCAGTTCTTTCATCTTAGCTTCACACTTTTCCACTGTTCTCTTATCAATCATCTGGTCTGTGGAAAATAATGAAACCAATATTTAAGTCAAGTCTTTAAGTCACAGATCAGTAAACACATTCTAGTCCCAACTACTGCCTTGTTGCATACAATCTGTCAATGGACTGTGCTGAATTTCCCTTACATGAGCATCCAGACTAACAATGGACAAAAAAGACATGCATTTTTATCACCTGTTCTGTTAGGGGACCTTCACTAGCAAGATTATGAATGAATCCACTCTTTCCAATAATTATTTTTTTAAACAGTACAACTAGTATTTGAGCCAAAATGTCTGCCCCAACCACAGAGTAAGTAAACTTCCTGTAAATCAAGAAAAATAATGAAGATCTGGCACATACTTGCCTGATTTTCTGTGAACTGTAAAAGCAGCCAGTAGACAGACAGACAATCCAAATACGGGGGACAGCATGAGATTTGAGACTCACAAGAACATGCCTTGTGATGATGCACTGTTAAAAAGTAACCCTGGTCTATGCTTAGGCAGAATTCCAACACTAAAGGACAGACTCCATGCAGTGTTCAACAATAGTAGAATCCAGCACGGACTCCTGAGTAAAGATGAAACAGACCTAAATAGAACTGGCACATCACCGATAATACAGCACAACTGAGTAGGTCATTTATCATAACTGTAGACTTTCAAATACAGCACTGCTGATATACTCTTAATATCTGGGACTTTCCACACAAAGGTCCCTGTCCAGCCAGCCAGCCTGTCAAAGTTCAAGATTCTTCCTTTGAGAAGCATATGTCCAGTAGAGGTACACTCCAACATACTGGTATAAAAGCAACAAGTCTATGCTATATTCAGAGCTTTCTTAACCTAGTAATAAAAGATTAGGCAAAAGACTAATGTCCCAAATCAGTATGCATGAACCCGGACATATTAAAATTAGAGTGAAACTGAAAAGCACATGACATTTTGTCTTTTCTAAATAAAACTTCAGTTGTCTATCAACATCTAAAGAGTTAAATAAGGGAGGGTCTATGGGCAAAAGTAGAAATAACTGAAAGATGCACCTAGATGGAAATGCAGGAAAAGCCTGGCTTATATAACACATAGACTGCGAAGGACCAAGGGCACTCCTGCTGTACTGGAGTCCTGAGTTCTTTTTTCCACTTTGATACACAATACTTTCTGGTGTAAGACTTTATAGCCTCTAAAAAAATTGCAACAGGTCATGAAAGAAATGACATCTGAAAGAAAGTAAAATCCTATCAACCAAACTATGAACTTCAGGGTCTGTACTTTAGGATATCAGTGACTCCTTCGTTTGACTAAGATTCACCAACACAGAAGAGTGCTGTAATGACCCCTGGCCAATTCCTTAGTTGAGAGAGAGCACCTGTCTTGGTCAAAAGGGCGTCAAGCGGGAGTATCCTTGAATAACCCCTCCTTATCTTTTGGAGGGCTTTCAGAATCACAGGAAACGGTGGGAAGGCATACAGAAACCCCTTCAATGCAGTATCGAAAGTACTTATCTTCCCTGTATTGCTGTGTCATTCTACATAAAACTATCATTCTTTCACTAGGAGGATTTGCAGTCTGCAAAAAAATATTTTTCAGTGTGACAATATAAAGACTGACACCTGTGTGTGCCATTAGGTAACCTGTAAAAACCATATGCAACACTGAGCTATTACACAAAAAGCAGTTTTGTGTAGTACACAATCAGGGGGACAGTAAATGTAGGGAGAAGTCTTTACAGTAACCGTTTTGTGAAATAAACCGATGTAATAAAGTACTTTTTAGTTGTGAGAAATACATGATTTACAGTGTTTAGAGAGAAGAAAAGCTGGACAAAAATCAAGTTTAGGTTAATGTACTGCAGTGTTGGGCTGCTGGGGTTGGGGCGGGGTGCAAAAATACACGGATTACTTTATATGTAGAGCCGAGATGTTTGCAAAGGTGAATGTCTGGATTAATGCCTTTGGCTTAATCTAAAAACAAGTGTTTTCTTTAAGCAAGTAGGCTTGAAAAATAAGACAATTATGATAGCCATGAAAAGTATCAAGTTTCTTGCATATGCAATATTAGCTTGTTTTTTTCCCTTTAGAAAATGTTCGGTGGCGGATAAGAAGTCTGCAGTTGAAGGCAGTTTTATTTACATTCTGTTCTGAACAGAGTCAAGAAGTTTGCAGCTGAAAACAGTTGTGCAACGCATGCTGTAACATGCACTTTAGCAAGGGTTACCTTATTTTTAGGTTAAGTAATACCTGTGTATACAGCTGTCTAGTTTGGGGCTATTTTTCCTATCTGGAAGATTAAACTTCATGTGTCGAAGATGTTCATAGTTTTGTCTGCTTGCTCTAAGTTAATGTTATGGGGTGTTCTGAAAACATATTTATTTATTTTTTTTGTTTTAGGGTTTTCATTAAAACAAAAAGTCTTGAAAATGTGACAGACTCAAATGGAGTGGACAAAAAAACAACTGTATATAAGACCAGCCTGACAAACAAAAAATTGGAAATACACATTCAAAAAAGCTGTCATGTATAACTGGGGGGCAGCAATAACTTCTTATCATAATGGCTGTGCTATCCATATTATCTTGGTAAGTAAACGGCCTTACAGGTATAAACAAAAATGTAAGAGTATTGAATTATATTAAGAAATGCAAAGTGCAAACAGCAATGCTGCAGGATATGCATTTGGAAAGAAATGAGAATGTAAATTTGCTAAAGAAAGGATTTCAGGACACATATTCAGCAGAACATCAGGGACAACAGAAAAAGGGGAGTAATCATATTAACTGGTAGAGGAGCTTCAATAGTAACAGAATAGGATAAAAGATGATAATTGCAGATTTGTGATAGTAAGGGGCTACTGGCACTGGCACATATTTATATTACACCTTTGGGGGTAAGACAGTTCACAAGGACAGCCAGCCTAATACTCAACTATGAATCCTTTCTGGGAGAAACTATGAATCCTTTCTGGGAGAAGCAATCAGCTTTCAACAGGGAATATTACTCATGGAACTTGATTTGTAACAGTGAGGATCTATCTGGGGGACCTAAAATTATTTATTTATTTAACATTTGTTTACTGGGAAGGTCCAAATGGCACAGAGCCCATTTTCAGCTGGGGACCAGGGAGAAACACTCCAGATGCCTTTCTTTGGAATGCGAGAGGAACCTGGAGCACCCAGAGGAAACCCACAAGAACGCAGAGAGGACATAAAGACTCTGCACAGAAGGCACCCCAGATGAGAATCGAACTGGAGAATCTCTTGCTGTCAGGTCACAATGCTAGCCTCTGCACCACAATGGAAAATACAAGTGTAGATTTCTGTAGAAATATATGAAAATGTTTGCTATAGAAGATGTGAATTTAGTGACAGGAACTCCAAGGTACAATAACTGGGCTAGACTACACAGGAATTACACTTCACAGAAACATTTAACTGAAAGCATGGACACTTCCAATAACTATTTCAGATTTTTCAACAATAAAAACTAAGGTAAAAATGCAAGGCAATGACGTAAAAATGAGACACTGGCACTTTCCCACCTACCTCTTAGAAAGAGAGGAAATTAAGGTACAGGTAGTGGAAATTACTCAAGAATTATTAGAGAAGACAGAAATGTATTCGTAAATTACAAGTTAGTGGGATAAAACAAAAATGGAGTTTAAACATAGGGCAGAAATAAAAGAAAAAGGCATAGTTAAGAAGTAACAGGAAATATTCAGAGGGGCTGACAAAAGGATAAAATATTGCAGAGTAAAGGAAATCTCACAAAAGAGGAGGAGGAGGAACTGCAGACAGCTAAAGAGAAAAATAAGGGAGAATTTGAATAAAATGCATGAATTTAGAAAGATTGTTGTTAAGCAAACTAGTTTTTGATAACTCCAGTGTTTGCAGCTAAAGTTGTATTGGCGCGGTTTGTAAGGTTATAATGTTTGCAACTGAGGTTATGTCATTATGGTTTATTTTAATTTACATAAATTTAAGACTGCCTATGTCCTACATGAAAATTTAATAAATATTTTTTTTTTGTTTTGTTTAAATAACTCCAGAGCACAGAAACTTTAGGCATGATGACTTCTGCAACATAAAGTAGAAGGGGTTGTTGCTAAACTTAGGGAACCTATAACAAGAGAAATAACCAAAGATCCTTTAGAAATATTAGAGATATTTTGGAAGGTTTATGAAAATTTGTATCAAGCAAAGAAATGTGAAAATACAAGACAGCATAAATAGAAATATTTATGGAAGACTTAATTATGCCAAGGTTAGAGGTAGAGGAAGCTCAACAATTAACATTTAAAATAGGAGGAGGTGAGATAAAAATGGTAATGTATAATCCAAGTCTCCAGGAACAGATGGTATTCTTGCGCAAAGGAGAAATTTAATAAAATACACACATATCAAATAAAACAAAATCATAAAAGATGAGCGCTTTTGTACTCATCAAGGTACTTCATCAGATCTACATTAAAATAGCACTCACATCTTAAATAGTGTTAACAATTAATGATGGGTATGAAAGCGCTCATCTTTTATGATTTTGTTTTATTTAATACAAGTGTGTATTTTATTAAATTTCTCCTTTGCACTAATGCAGTTTGGTTTACTTTTATTTTCATATTCTTTTGGAAGTTAGGAGGGAGGAAAGTGATTGATAATGACCTGGAAGGTTTTATCAGTATTTTAAAAGGAGGGTAACCACCAACATTTTGGAAGAAAGTTTTGTTAACTGTAATACCTAAAGATGGTAAACAGCCATTAGACCCAGGTTTACATAGACCCATTTCAATTTTAAAACATGACTATGAAGTGTTTATACTAGCTAAAAGGATAGGTCAGATGTTGCCAAAATGGATAGATATGGCTCAGTGTGGTCTTGTGGAGGTGATGCAAACATTTGATAACATTTATAGAATGACGATGATCCAGGGAACAAAAAATGTAAGAAAATACCTCTGTTGCTGGTGGATCTTGATGCAGAGAAAGCATTCAGCACAGTAAGCTGGGATTTTATGAGTAGGCCAATGGAAGCATCTGCACTCCCTGATACAATAATAAGGTTAATTAGCAGGACATATGAAGGATTAGAGGCAATAAGTGGGATTCCACTCTGATAAGATGAGTCTTACCAGAGGAACCAGGCAGGGGTGCCCGCTTTCTCCTTTATTTGCTTTATATTTACAGCTACTGGAAAAGAAAAGAAGGGACTCGGAATTTCAAGGATATAATTTGTATGGCAATCAAGAAAAGTTCACTTTGTTAGCAGATATTATTTTGTAATTAATCTTCATCTTTTTTCGGCTGTTCCTGTTAGGGGTCGCCACAGCGGATCACCTGTTTCCATTTCTTCCTGTCCTATCTGCATCTTGCTCCGTCACACCAACCACCTGCAAGTCCTCTCTCACCTCATCCATAAAACTTATCTTAGGCCTTCCTCTTTTCCTGTTACCTGGTAGCTTCATCCTTAGCATCTTTTTCCCAATACACTCAGCATCCCTCCTCAGCACATGTCCAAACCAACGTAATCTTGCCTCTCTGGCTTCGTCGCCAAACCTCCCAACCTAGGCTGACCCTCTAATATACTTACTCCTAATCCTGTCCACCCTCGTCACACCCAGTGCAAATCTTAACATCTTTAACTCTGCCACATCCATCTCAAACTCCTGCCTTTTTGTCAATGCCACTGTCTCCAACCCATATAACATAGCTGGTCTCACTACCCTCTTGTAGACATTCCCTTTCACTCTTACAGGTACTCGTCTGTCACAAATCACTCCTGACACTCTTCTCCACCCAATCCATCCTGCCTGTACTCTCTTCTTCACCTCTCTTCCACACTCAGTTACTCTGAACTACTGACCCCAAGTATTTAAACTCATCCACCTTCGCCACCTCTGCTCCTTGCATCCTCACCATTCTTCTATCCTCCCTCTCATTCACACACATATATTCTGTCTTAGTCCTGATGACTTTCATTCCTCTTCTCTCTAGAGCATATTTCCATCTCTCCAGGGTCTCCTCCACCTGTTCCCTATGCTCACTACAGATCACTATGTCAT
This sequence comes from Protopterus annectens, assembly GCF_019279795.1. Lineage (NCBI taxonomy): Eukaryota > Metazoa > Chordata > Ceratodontiformes > Protopteridae > Protopterus > Protopterus annectens. The sequence goes on from NC_056733.1 coordinate 1,102,991,545, forward strand.
CTGCAAACTTCATAGTCCATGGGGACTCCTGTCTGATCTCGTCTGTCCACTTGTCCATCACCAATTAATAAACCCAGAAAAGGACATCTTAGTGTTGCGGAACATTTTGAGATAGATTCAAGTCTTTTTCGGATATAAAATCAATGAACATAAAATAAAGGCTACAGCTATAAATTACGTACTCACACATGACTCGGTTCAGCAATACCCATATCTATGGGGACAGGAGGACGTATTTAGGATTATGGACTAAAAAGGGCTTATGTTATGACAGCTAAGGATATCTGGGAAGAGACTAAATAAATGCAAAAATTGAAAAATGGAAACTCTTGCTTATGGATATAGACAGTAAGATATAAGCAGTGAAAATATTTTAGCCCTTTTAAGTTTTACATACAAGTCAGGTAAATTTTTATCAACAAGAGGAGAATTTGAAGAAAATAGTAGCGAGTTAAAGGAATTTACCTGGGAGGGGAAGAGGACAACAATTAAGTTGGATAAGTTGCTCCTTCCAACAGAAAAAGGTGGGTTAGGATTACTTGATTTGAAGGGATATTTCAGAGTTACACAATTAAGGCCCATATATGTAACACAAGCAGAAAGTTATAACTCAAAGTGGAAAGGAATGATGATGAAGCGGGTGGGACATTCTAGAAACAAGGAGAGAGTAAGATTTTGGATGCAGATCCTTAAGAAGAATAACAGCCGTACAAAATATTACATTCATAAAGTAGCAGAAAATATTCTACGAACTAAGCCAACATGAGAATAGACAAAAAAGATCTTGCCAGTAGGGATAACTGCAATACAGGTACAACAAATAGACAAGAAGGAGCTGGAATTTACTGGAGAAAACTGACAAAGGAACCAAGGTACTGGAAGCAAATACCTAGAGAGAGAAATGCAAAAGAATGGGATGAGGCCAAGAAGACATTTGAACTACAGGCTAGAGATTGCCTTCCCTTTCAGGGGTTGATAGTGCACAGGCAAAGAGAACAGGATACAGGAATCTTAAGTGAAAAACATGCTTTTCTGTTGACTGTAGAACAGAAGCTGCTGTTAAAAAGGGATGATTAGTAGAGCATACAAAACAGTGCATGGTAACTATAAGAATCAATCAATCAGAGCAGGCTAGAAAAGAAGAGATAATGGACAAGCAGTTTACAAGAGAGCAATGGGAAGACATTTGCATGACTCCCCAGGTATGCAGCAAAGTCTAGAAGGTTTAGGATTTTTGACTGGAAGAATTTAAAGAATTTCCCTTGAGCAAATGCTGGAGGTGTGATGGGGAAGAAAGAGGAAACTGAGAACATATGTTTTTGGAGTGTAATGAGTTGGCAGATTTTAAACATTCCCTACAAAATACTGTCAGAAATAATAGCTATGCAAAAAGAGTGTAAGAGTGTAACTAAGGAAATGATCCTTTTGACCAGGAGACAGCATCTGAAAGCCTACACATAGTAATCCCTCGTTACATTTAATTCTGGTGGCTGCCAAAAAAACAATTACTGGAAAATGGAAATCAAAGTCTAAAGCAACTGTACTTGAAGTACTGAATATTGTAACAGAGATAAAATAACTGGAAATGGGATCTTTAGAAAAAGAAAGGAGCAAAATTACACAGAAATAAATGGAAATTGTGGGAACAATATATGCAGAATGATGCCCAGAAAGAGGAAACGTTAGATTTAAGGGAAGGCAGGAATTGAGCAATATAAAATAATATATGTGATGTTTAATGTATGTAAGTGGAAACATTTAACATGGTTTGTTTTCTTTTACATTAATGTATGTTTGGCTGTGTCTTAAGTGATAACTTAAAAAAAGGTGTTAAAAAAGAATACAAGTCCTCTCTCAAAGAACTTCTCACTAACTCGTGACTATGCCCATGCACCTCACCTGTATAAGCTACATCAACATATACTTCACATTCATAGCCACTCATCATACTTTCTACCTGTACCTTTCAACACCTGCCCTCGGGGACTTGTATCTTTTTTTTTTTTTTACTTTTTTTTATTTCCTTGCACAATACACTATACTTCTAATAACGTTTGTATATACCTTGACTGTCATATTCAGTCGTCATGTTTTTATTCATTTTTCTTACTCCATCACTGTGTCTCCTCATGCTTTATTTTATCCTTGTATTCTTCTGACAAATTTAATCTCTAAATGTTTTTTTTAAACTACAGATGTATTACTGTTTTACTTGATGTCATCTAATTCTCTGGAGCGCTTGTTCCCAAGTCTTTGCTGAAAATGGGCATTACCCAGTAAGACATTCCCAGTACACAAATGTCAATAAAAAAACTGAGAAGGCATCTGGTGCCACTGCTTGTCTGCAAGGAGTACTAGAGCAAAACAGACCTCAGTCGGTTGCCTTTAATTGATGAAAACAGGTCCATTTGAGGAACTCTAAACTGATGGATAAACTGAAAAAAGACCTCTGTTTATCGTCCACATGTAAGGACCCTTCCTGGACCTGCTTAAACTGTGTTCAGCTGGGAGGAAATGTAGATTGCTTACAAAAAAAAGCATGTGCTCAATTGCTACTTCTCAAACCATCAAGGTTAGTCTTCACCTTGTTGGTTAATGTATACCACTGTAGTGTTAACAGTCACTACTTGGACAGTACCTCAGTTGATGGAACGTTTTGAGGCCACTGATCAGAGCCATCATCTTTGATACCAATGGGACTTTTTTTGAACAAGGGCCTACATACACACTGAAACCAGGTTTCCAGGGAACAAGTTCCTTATGCAAAGTCTGAAGCACATGCTGCCATGCTCTAAGCTGCCCGAGGCTGTAAAAAAGACTCCCTGGATTGCAGTCCAGAGCAATTCTTGAACCAGACAAGGAATGATCGGAATCTGTTGGTCGAAAAAATTTTGGGGCAGAATCCATATCGACTTGAGATACCACCGCTCAAATGAAGCCTGGCATAAAGGATCATAAGAGTGGTTGAAATCATGAGCCCAAAGACATTTACAAACTCTTTGGCTGACACAGACTTCTGTTTTGTAAGATTCAGAAAGTAGCTTTTTGTATGCTACTGCTTTGTGGTATGTATTAGACACCCAAGGAACAAAGGAAAACACCCTGGATGAAAGAATCAAAGTGAACCCCAAATTCTTGAAAATGTTCCTAGAAAAGTTCAAGACCTTTAGAACCTCTAAACTGGAAAAAGCTTCAGCACACATATGTCCAGATAAAGAAAGATGTGAACACACTGGAGTCTGCAAAATGACTAAGATTAGGGTCAGGTACTTTGCAAATACCCTTAGTGCAGTGGAAAGGAGAAAGACTAAAGTAGTAAATTGATAGTGCAAGCCGAAGACAGAGAATCTCAAATATTTTCTGTAACGTTTGTGGACACAGATGTGTAACTTTAAATTTAGAGTAGCAAAAAAACAGCATTTGGGTGCAAAGGGGGGTCCTGAAAGGTAAGCATTTTGAAAAAGAAATCCTAAAAAAGGTATCTGGTCTGAAAAAAGGGGTCAAATAGAAAAAAATCTTGAATAAAATTCTTTCCTCAAAGATATGGCAGCCCATCAACAAACTCTTACAGAACAACGTTGGAAACAACAGCTAGCATAAAGCGTTCCTGTTTGTCTAAACTTAAAGACCGCCTAAGAGGATGGGTTTAGAATCACAGTGAAATTATGAATTTAGGAGAGGAAAATAAATAAGAGTCTGAAGTGATGGGTTCCCTTAATGGAAGGTAAAGACAAAAAGTTTGTCAGCAATTCTGGGAGAGGGAAAAATAGGTTGGGGTGACAAAGGGAAAGAGTAAGGGAAGCAGGACCAGGACAGACAGGTCTGATTCTTTATTACTGCTGGAACTCAAGTTATTTTAACATCAGTGTCTCCTTGCCATGTTTTCTTAAACTGGCCTTCACCTAAGGTTTTGCTACTGTTTGAATTTGTATTGTTTTCTGAAGAAAGGAACTGGACTTGCAGGGCAATTTATGTCACATCTAGGCACTGGAGAAAGATGATGTTATTTTACCTCATCACTTTACCTCACTCCTCCATCTTCTTAAAGACTATTGCAGAGGGACCCCCAAACAGTAAATCCCTATCCAGGGGGGTATTCAATTACCTGGGCCTTAACTTCACACCAAGGCTGGAGCCTTAGCCAACAGTGCCTGTGGAGTCTGTGGCAGCAGCTCTATAAGCCACATTTGTAGTACCACGTCCACATATTATGGAATACTTAGTGGCCACTTAGGGAGAAAGCAGCCTTTCTAAAAGATCACATCTCGTGTCTTGGTTAAGAATCTCAGCAATTTTCTGACCCGTATTTTCCATCAGTAATAAAACTGCAATCATGCGAGTCTGACAATTAACAGCCATAAAAAAACAGAGCTGCAGGTGTATAAACCTCTGTCTAGGTCTCTGCTCTCTATCACTTTGGACAGAGATAAAAGCAAGAACTAGTTCAGCTCCTTTACTTAAGTCTACAGAGATAACTACAAGGTCAGCAACAGGGTTTTTGTATAAACACTTGTGTGACTCTTGTACCCTGTAAAATCTTTAGGGCTTTTAGAAGGTCGAGTTTTGAGAATCAAGTGCAACAGAAGCTGATAAAAAGACATCCTCTAAGGTTCCAAGGAGTAGGGGCACTGGTGCAGCTTTGGGAACATCTATGTGGAGAAGGTCAAAATATCTCTAGTATTGAAATTTTCTCTCTAGTTAAACTTGAAAAATTAATTCAAAGAAATTTACTATTTTGGAGAGTCAGAGGAAACAGCATCTTTCACGTCTGGCTAAATCTGGAAAGGGGGGGACTTGAGAACATAACCCAAGAATTCTATATTGGAAGGATGTTTTTCATAAGATGATTCTCTTGTTGGTTTTGGATGGAAAAGGAGGAGAAATTTGTCCTGGCTGTAAGGTTGAATAGCCATCAATAAGCACTGAAACAATGCAAACCAATCATCCTGAGAAGTCTAAGTAACAGTCCCCCCCCCCAAAATAAACAAAAGCAGTAGGAGATCAACCTTTTCTTTTCTTAGGTTCATAGGTTCATACTAGGCTATCTGCCCGAGGGCATTTACAAGCCTAGCCCATCGTTTTGTGGCTTACGCCACCCCTTTAGTATGGGGAACTATACCCATTATTTTGCTGTGCCTCTGTCGAGCAGTGACACTGAGGTAATCCCTGGGGTATATCTGCGATCTCCCATCCATTGGTCAAGATTTCTCTTGAACAAGGCCAGCGAGGTGCTCTGCCTCACATGTACCGGGATTTTGTTCCACAGCATAGGGAGTCTTTGGGTGATGAATCTATCCCTCCAGCAAGTCCTATTAATAGCCGTGTCAAGGTTTAAGTCTCCCGCCCTTGTGGCTCTGATGGATCTAGATTTTTTGAGGTGAAGCATATTCATCAAATCTGGGTTTGACATGGCCTTGTATGTTAGGCAAAGGTCACCTCTGAGCAAGCGGTGGCGACTGAATAGAGCTGGAGTTCTTTCAGTCGGGCAGCATAGGATAGATTTTTGAGACCCTTTATCCTTTTGGTGAGGAACTTTTGTGGCCTCTCCAGTTGCTGCAAGTGTCGGGTCAGATACATTCCGAATGGGGCATTGTACTCAATCATTGGTCTGATGAGTGATGAGTAAAGGGAGACTATAACCTCCCTTGATCTAGATGAGAATCCCTTCATGATAAGGTGGGCAATGTAGAAGGTCTTCCTAACTACTTTAGCTACATGGGTGTTGAATGACAGACTACGATCAACCTGGGTCCCCAGGTCCCTGATAACTTCTTCTGTGCTCAGTGGATTGCCACCTATTTGGTAGCTAGGGGTAACCTTTTTTCCCCGAAGGGTATGACTATGCATTTTTTGGCATTTAACTTTAGGCCGTGGCTCTGGCACCAGTTGTCCGTTTCTGTGAGACCCTTCTGAAGGATATCTGTGTCAGATGTGTTTTCTACTATGGCCAGTTTGCAGTCATCTGCAAACTTTGTCAGCCATAACCCTCCTGTGTTTGCTTGTACTTGGAAAAGTAGATGCCAAACAAGAGTGGGCCCAGGACTGAGCCCTGTGGGACACCACTTGTGACAGGCTTTGAGTCTGACATGGCGCCAGCAACTCTGACCCTGTGGGTTCTGTCACTCAGCCAGTTTGCAACCCATCTTGTGATGTATGGGTTAACATTTAAGCTGATGAGTTTTCAATGATACCGAGTGGGGTATTGTATCGAAGGCCTTAGCCAGATCGAGGTAGGCTGTATGGACTGCCTTTCCCTCATCAATGGCTTTGGTGACTGTTTGAAGAAGTCAACCAAGTTTAAAAGGCATGATCTGCCTTTGACAAAGCCAAACTGGGTTGGATCCAAAGTCTGCAAATTCCCTATGTCTTTATTTATGAGGTCCATTATGATCCTCTCCATGGCTTTGCAGATAAGGCTTGTCAAGCTAATGGGCGGTAATTTCCAGGGTCGGTGGAGGCACCGCCTTTGTGAAGTGGGACCACAGTTGCAGTCGCCACTCCTGGAGTGCGTATCCAGAGGTAAGACTTTGATTAAACAGCTGTCCTAGCTGTGGGTTTAATTCCTCATTGAGTTCGTGGAGCACACAGCCGGGGACACCATCAGGTCCCATGGATGCTGTGTTTTGCTTTGGAGAGAGCAGTTCTCACTTGGCTGGAGATGTTTGGGGGCTGCAATCGTTTGGTATAGATATCTCTCCTTTTGGGGGGGAGAAGTTTGCACTGAACCTGTCAGCCAGTATGTTGGCAATGTCTGTAGGATCAGTAATCTTCACATCATTTTGAACTAGTTCTGAGCATATCTGGGAGTTTCCTCCTAGGTTTCTAACATAGCTAAAGAAGGCCTTATGATTGTCTTTTGAGTCTTTAGCTATTTTTCTCTCGAAATTTGCTTTGGATGATTTTATGAGAGCTCTTAGTTTTTACTTATAGTGATCAAGGGTGTCTTACCTTTTAAGGATTTTGCTCTATCTTGTAGTAGCTTCCTCCTTTTGTTGTAGAGTTTGTTTATGGCTGGGGTCCACCAGACTGGACGCTTGCCTTTGGTACAAAGAGTCTTTGTTTTGCTTGGGATTGCCTTATCCATGCAGTCCTGCAGGTGCTGGTAGAAGGCATTTGTAAGTGATTCAGTGGCTTGAGTACTGTTTTCCATGGCTCGGGGCCTTAAAGGAGACCACACTAGTCTTTAGAAGTGTGAAGTCGGCTTTTGAGAAGTTCTTTACTGTGGTCTTTTTATTTCAGGTGGGGGTGGGATGAGGACCTCCAGCGAGATTAGTTGTGATCTGATCTCACCAGTGAGGGTATACTTCGGTGTTGAACATTGTGCTCCCATGTTCGTGATGATGAGATCAAGTATGTTATCTCCTCTTGTGGGGATGGTGACTAGTTGTTCCATGGCATTTGGGTTTATGAATTCCAGGAACTTTTGGGCTAGGGTGTTTGGGCTTGAGTAGTGTTCCCAGTCTATATTTGGGTAATTGAAGTCACCTAGTATGATGGTGTTTGGTGATACATTTATCCCCTCTAGTGTTTTCAGGAAGGCCATGTGAGGTTCCTGAGTTTGTGAGGGTGGCCTGTAACATGCTACAATTTGCAGAGCAGTCTTGCCTACGGTTAATTGCACCTGGATGGTCTCCGATGCATCATGCGTTGCCACCAGTCTTGAGGTGTGGGTGTCCTTGATGAATATGGATACCCCCCCTCCTTGCTTGATATTTTCCTGATTTTGGGGCGGAGCATGATATGAGGTAAAACCTGATAGCTGGGGTGCTCTCAGGAGCCTTGAACCAGGTTTCTGTCACAGCACAGACATCGATGTTCTCCATACTGAGAAGGGCCTCGAGTGCGTGCATTTTGAGATTTAGACTTCTGGCATTGCGCAGCATTACCCTTAGTTTTTTCCTTTTTGTGTTCTAGGGTGGTAGGTTTAGAATTTGAGCCTTGCCTAAAAAGGCACTATGGGGTGGCAAGAGCCTTTGCCAATATCCGGAATCCCAGGGTGACGGGTGCAAGCCGTCCCTTGAAGCAGCGTGGCTTGTCCAGCATGTCATCCCAGGCAGACAGATACTGGATCCCCTTTGAATGACACCAGTGTTTAAGCCAATTGTTAAAGCTGATCATCTTATCTCTGTATTGTGGCATCATTCTTGGTGAAGGTAGGATACTGCTCAAGGTCAGGGTCATACCTGCCTGGGCTACATAGTCAGAGTGCTCCTCAATGTCTCTTTTCATATAGTCCAAGGAGGTACGTCTCAGGTCGTTTACACCAGCGTGGACAATGACTGAGTCGTATTTGTACCTGCTGTTGAGAGACCTGAGTGCTTGCGTTATGTGGCGGATTCTAGCGCCCGACAGACAGCTTACTGTGACCTTCTCCTTACTCAGTCTGGTGAGCGGGACGTCAGTGTGTCTGACTATGGAGTCACCAATGACTAGTGTGTCTGGCATTGTGTTTGGCCTTAAGGGCTGTGACTGTTTGACACTCTGACTGTGAGGTCTATGTGTTGCAGGTGTTGTGTTCTGAGGTGGTGGTTGTTTGGGTGTCTGCTTTGGTGGCCTCTGCTGTTTTGGTAGATTTTTGATCAGAGCCTCCGAGTATGTCTTTGTGTGTTTATGTGTATGATTTGAGGTTGTAATGGTACTATGTGAGACTGGGTCTATAGTGTGTGTGGTAACCTTCTCCTCCTGACTGGTCTTGCCAGTCCTATGTTGAAGAGCTCAGCCTCCAGTTTGGCGTATAGTTGCATCTCTCGCATGTATTTGTGTTTTGTGGGAGGAGGAGAGGGTTGTCTGTGTACATGAGGCAATTGTAACATTGCCTCAATATTCCCAGGTTCACCAGCTGAGCAGGAGAGGACACTAGCAACTGATCCCTCGGCATGCTAGGAGGATAGACAAAAAACTTTAAAAGATTCGGGGATGTGGGTGACCGAGAAATGGGGGTTGCCTTTTGGGGTGCTATCTATAAGAGTGCCGTATCAAGGTAATAAGTACTGTAGGAGCAAGTGCTAGGTTTAACAGATAGAGAATAGTCTACTTAGAGTCAAGTAGAGATGATGTTTTTAGTTATAGGATACGCTGATTAGATCAGTAGTATAGGTCGAGGAAGGTAGTTTCAAGGGAAAATTTGAAGAGTGGACTTTAGGTAGCCCGAATAGTTTAAACCTGCTTAGCCGGCGCTGCCCTAGTGTGCAACAGTGGCAACTCCGCGCTAAAGCGTGCTTTATAGCAGGGGGCTGGAAAAGACAGGAAATGACCCAAAATGGCCAATAAACTACAAGTTACTGCCTTAAACCACTCCTCTGAGGACAAACAGGCAGCTCAGTACTCCCTACTCCCACTAGTGAGTAAAGAAACTACCCCTTGACCAAACAAGGAAAATGGAGAAAACAGGAACCAAGACAAAGCCCAGGGATCAGCAAAATCTGGTCTCTGGAACACTAGTTAGGAAAGTATGGCAAGCAAGGATATTTTTTTGTTTTTTTCAAGTTTTTTTACAGAAAAGCAGAAAACACAATAAATGCTATGATTTTCGACTAAATGCTATCAAAAGCTAGTACACTTGAGTGTATTAGCCTGTAGTTTAACTTTTAGGCAAAACTTAAACTAGCAAGTGCAGTAAACAGTTTTAGCTTATAAACACAGTAAAACAGTGCAAACTTTGATAAAATAAGCAGAAACAGTAGTCGAAAGGCACAAAAAGTCGAAAAAAGCCAAGAAAAATACTTAAAATCTGGAAAGGTAGTCTTTTCTGGTCTCTGCTGCTAGAGGAACACTGCTGGCCACCACGAGGAGCTGTGCTGAGTTCTCAATAGCTGGAAAAGCCCGCTAAAGCGTGCTTTATAGCAGGGGGCTGGAAAAGACAGGAAATGACCCAAAATGGCCAATAAACTACAAGTTACTGCCTTAAACCACTCCTCTGAGGACAAACAGGCAGCTCAGTACTCCCTACTCCCACTAGTGAGTAAAGAAACTACCCCTTGACCAAACAAGGAAAATGGAGAAAACAGGAACCAAGACAAAGCCCAGGGATCAGCAAAATCTGGTCTCTGGAACACTAGTTAGGAAAGTATGGAAAGCAAGGATATTTTTTTTGTTTTTTTCAAGTTTTTTTACAGAAAAGCAGAAAACACAATAAATGCTATGATTTTCGATTAAATGCTATCAAAAGCTAGTACACTTGAGTGTATTAGCCTGTAGTTTAACTTTTAGGCAAAACTTAAACTAGCAAGTGCAGTAAACAGTTTTAGCTTATAAACACAGTAAAACAGTGCAAACTTTGATAAAATAAGCAGAAACAGTAGTCGAAAGGCACAAAAAGTCGAAAAAGCCAAGAAAAATACTTAAAATCTGGAAAGGTAGTCTTTTCTGGTCTCTGCTGCTAGAGGAACACTGCTGGCCACCACGAGGAGCTGTGCTGAGTTCTCAATAGCTGGAAAAGCTCGCCAAAGCGTGCTTTATAGCAGGGGCTGGAAAAGACAGGAAATGACCCAAAATGGCCAATAAACTACAAGTTACTGCCTTAAACCACTCCTCTGAGGACAAACAGGCAGCTCAGTACTCCCTACTCCCACTAGTGAGTAAATAAACTACCCCTTGACCAAACAAGGAAAATGGAGAAAACAGGAACCAAGACAAAGCCCAGGGATCAGCAAAATCTGGTCTCTGGAACACTAGTTAGGAAAGTTTCTGCTGCCCTTTTTGTGGGACATCAGTGGAGAATGGATATCCACTACTAATATGGTTTCTTAACATTTTAGGATCAAACTTCTGACACATTTGACAGTACTTCACATCTTGTGCCACTAGATCCAACAGGCAACTTGCATGGTAGTCATGACAAGGAATTTGTCTACTACAGTTGCCCCCCCCCCCTTTTTTTGAGACGGACAAATGAGAAAAGAAAACAAGTATAGAAAAATAAAAAAATTCTTAACAGGGTACGTCTCTTCCTGAGCTTCGGAGGCTGAAACTAATGAAGCAGGAAACTATTCATATACTGCTGATGGATGTCTACATAAATAAATGCTTCAAGAAAGTTCTCAATGTAGCATGGTTGCACACTCCTTTTATACCAGCACTCTTGATGTGTGCCTATAATGGGCATAAGCCTCAATTAGGAAGGACCCAGAGCTCTGGCAGGCTGTCATAGGTTCATAGGTTCATACTAGGCTATCTGCCCTGAGGCAATTATAAGCCTAGCCTGATTCTGTATGGCTTACGCCACCCCTTGATTTGAGTATACTGTGCCCTTTTTAAGGTTTAGTTTACTGTGCCTCTGTCTAATAGTGACACGGGAGTAATCCCTGGGACAAACCTACGATCCCCCATCCACCTATCGAGATTCTTCTTGAAGAGATTCAGTGAGGTGCTCTGCCTCACATGAACTGGAATTCTATTCTAGAGCGAATAGAGCCTCTGGGTTATGAACCTGTCCCTCCAGCAAGTTCTATTTATTTCTGTGCTGAGGTTTAAGTCCCTCGAGCGTGTGGCTCTAAGGGATTTAGATTTACTGAGGTGGAGCGTGTCCATTAATTCTGGATTTGACATAGCTTTGTATGTCAGGCATAGATCACCTCAAAGTAGGCGGTATGCAACTGAGTAGAGCTGGAGTTTTTTTTAACCGAGCAGCATATGGCATCTGTTTGAGACCCTTGATCCTCTTGGTGAGATACTTTTGGGGTCTTTCTAATTGCTGCAGGTGTCGGTAAGGTACATCCCATAAAGGGGCATTGTATTCTATGATGGGCCTGATGAGGGATGAATAAAGGGCACGATTACCTCTCTTGATCTAGATGTGAAACCCTTCGTGATGAGGTGGGCTATGTAGAAGGTCTTTCTAACCACTTTGGCAATGTGGTTTTCAAAGGAGAGATTCCTATCAACTTGGGTCCCCAGGTTCCTAATAACTTTCTCTGTACTTAATGGGTTTCCGCCTATGTGGTAATTTGTGGGCACATTGTTTTTGCCAAAGGGTATGACTATACATTTTTTGGCATTTAGCTTTAAACCATTGCGCTGGCACCAGTTATCTCTCTGTGAGACCTTTTTGAATGATGTTTGTGTCAGCTGGAAAGTTGATTGTTGCCCAGTTTGCAGTAGTCTGCGAGCTTGGTGAGCCATAGTCCTCCCATGTTTGCCTGTACCTCGGAAAAGTATATACCGAACAAGAGTGGTCCCAGGACAGAACCCTGTGGGACGCCACTTGTGACTGGTTTCGAGTCTGACATGGCTCCAGCAACTCTCACTCTGTGGGTTCTGTCTTTGAGCCAGTTTGCGACCCATCTTGTGACATAGCGGTTTATATTTAAGCTGGATAGCTCATCTATGATGCCCGAGTGGGGTACTGTGTCAAATGCCTTTGCAAGGTCCAGATAGGCTGTGTGGACTACCTTCCCTTCATCTATGGCTTTGGTGACTGTTTCAAAGAAGTCAACCAGGTTCAAAAGGCAGGATCTGCCCTTGACAAAGCCGAACTGGGTAGGATCTAGTGTCTTTAGGTCCCCAATGTCTTTGTTTATCAGCTCCATGATGATCCTCTCCATAACCTTGCAGACTAAGCTAGTCAGGCTTATGGGGTGATAGTTTCCAGGGTCCGTAGAGGCTCCACCTTTGTGGAGTGGGACCACTGTTGCTGTACGCCATTCTGTGGGCACATATCCTGTAGTGAGGCTGAGATTGTATAGCTGTTTTATTTGAGGGATTAGTTCCTCTTGGAGTTCATGTAGGACGCAACCTGGGATGCCATCTGGTCCCATGGAAGCAGTATTTTTTGCTTTGGAGGGGGCAGCCTTCACCTGAGCATCAGAGATGTTTGGGAGGCAGCCCTCTGCTGGGATAGATACTTGCTGTTTTGGGGGGGGGGGGGGTGGAGATGTTTGCACTGAACCTGTCTGCCAGGATATTGGCGATGTCTGTGGGTTCAGCGTATTTTTTGTCGTTTAGAATCAACTCAGAACAAGTCTGGGAGTTGCATCCCAGGTTTCTAACATAACTGAAAAAAGCCTTATGATTGTCTTTGGTGTCCTGTGCAATTTTTCTCTTGAAGCTCGCCTTGGAGGATTTTATGAGGGATCGTAATTTTTTGCTAGTACTGATCAGAGATGCCTTCCCTATTAGGGATTTTGCTCTATCATGTAGTAGCTTCCTCCTTCTGATGTACAGTTTATTTATGGCAGGGGTCCACCAGACTGGACGCCTGCCTTTGGATGATTGGGTCTTGGTTTTGTTTGGGATAGCATGAGCCATGCATTCCTGGAGATGTCCGTAGAATGCGTTTATATAGGATTCTGCAGTTTGGGCCGTAGTTTCCACTGGCCCTGGGGCCTTGAAGGATTCCACTTCAGTTTTGAGAAGTGAGAAGTTCACTTTTGAGAAGTTTTTCACTGTGGTTTTCTGGGCTGGGGGTGGGGTCGGGATGTGGACATCCAGTGAAATTAATTTATGGTCTGATCTTACCAATAAGGGATATACTTCTGGTGTGGAGCATAGAGTCCCCATGTTGGTAATGATCAGGTCTAGTATGTTGTCCCCTCTTGTGGGAGTGGTGACTAGTTGTTCCATAGCATTTGAGTTTATAATTTCCAGGAACCTTTGGGCTAAGGTGCTGGGGCTTGAGTAGTGCTCCCAGTCAATGTTTGGGTAGTTGAAGTTGCCCAATATAATGATGTTCGGAGAGATCTTCATGTTCTCCAATGTTTTCAGGAAAGCCGAGTGGGATTCCTGACTTTGAGAGGGTGGTCTGTAGGATGCTATAAACTGAAAAGCAGCCTTGCCCACTGTTAGTTGCACATGGATGGTCTCCGATATTTTGTGCCGTTGCAATGCCACTAACCTGGAGGTGTGGATATCCTTGATAAATATGGAAACTCCCTCCTTTTGTGGTTCGGTCCGGGTTTTGGGGCCGAAAAGCATGATATGAGGTATAGCCTGGTAGTGCTGGGGTGCTCTCTGGAGCCTTGAACCAGGTTTCTGTCACTGCACAGATATCGATGTTGTCCATACTGAGGAGAGCTTGAGTGTGCATCTTGAGGTTAAGACTTCTGGCGTTAGCAGCATTACCCTTAGTTTCTTGTTCCTTGTGCTGTCTATGGGGGTGGGTTTGACTTTTGAGCCTTGCCTAAAAAAGGCACTATGGTGGTGGCAAGAGCCTTTGCCAATATCCGAAAGCCCAGTGGTGACAGGTGCAAGCCGTCCCTAGCGAAGCAACGTGGCTTGTCGAGCATGTCATCCCAGGCTGACAGACACTGGATCCCCTTTGAATGACACCAAAATTTTAGCCAATTGTTAAAATCGATCATTTTGTCTTTGTAATGTGGCATCATTCTAGGTGAGGGTAAGATGCTGCTCAAGGTCAGGGTCATACCAGCCTGGGCTACATGATCAGAGAACTCCACTATGTCTCTTTTCATGTAGTCCAGGGAGGTACGTCTCAGGTCATTCACACCAGCATGTACAATGACTGAGTCATATTTGTATTTGCTTTGGAGTGACCTGAGTGCATGCGTTATGTGGCGGAACCTAGCACCCGAAAGGCAGCTCACCGTGACCTTCTCTTTATTCAGCCTGGTGAGCGGGACGTCAGTGTGTCTGACAATAGAGTCACCTATTACAAGAGTATCAGGTGTGTTATTCAGCCTTAAGGGCTGTGGCTGCTTGGCACACTGACTTTGTGGGCTATGTGTTGTGCGTGTTTTGTTTTGAGGGAGCGTTTGCTTGGATGTCTGCTTTGGAGGTCTCTGTTGCTTAGACCTTCTCATGGAAAGTTGCAGATGTTTAGAATACTGCAACAGTCATCTAATTAAGAACATACAACTTCCACAGACCCTCTCATCCCTAGTAAAGGGTATATCCAAGCAGTATATCCACTATAGTGGAAAGAATCAGAACATGGCCAAAAGGAAAAGGCTAGGAAGTCTTAAAACATCAATGTACTAAAGGAGGCCCAGCACCAAGATTTGTGATCCAGACAACAATGCTTAAATAGACATTAAAATGCATTTGTTTTCTATTTATTAATGTAACTCCATTTGTATCCTTGTAGACATTTTACAGCTAAAAAAAACAGTACAGTGTTGTTAAGAGTCAGAATTAAAATAGTTCACGAAATCAAGAATACAAACTAAAAGCCTGTGCCAGAGGCAGAGAAAGATAGAAGCCTGAACTACAGCCCAGGTGAAAGGAGTATGATTAGCAGCTTGAGTGCCTGACAGTATACTCACGGGATGATGGGTACAACAATCCGGTAAGATAGGCACACTGTTTGGATTTCCCTACTGGAGATACTTGCTCCAGTGATGGAGAACAAATGGGCTAAAGGGTTAGGAGCAGACTGATGAATGACTGGCAGGTTGGTGCAAAAGGTACCAACACAAATAACTAAATACATAAGCATGCAAGAAAACAAATACATAATATAATATAAACTAAAATCAAAATCTGTGCTCCTAACAGAATTTAACAGGTCATCCTAAAGAGATGGTACTTAATGGACCTGCTAAAGGTGGTCTCAGAGATTATCTAATTCCAAAGGACTACAGCAGCCTACAAGAAAGCTCAGGACAGATTCTTGAAACTGCCAGCAGCCTCTAACTTGATACCTTGAATAACCTTGCCATGGTATCAGGATATCAGCATTTTTCAAGTTCGGCAGGGCTAGGAAGGCAACTGAGTCAGGATCTTTACGACCAATCAATAACCAATCAGCATTGCGAGACAGGCATTATATAGTATGTACACGAAGTTCCAGTCAACAATCTTGCCCGTAAGTTCTACAAACTGCTCAAGGTCACAGCCTAAGTCCAAAGTAAAAGACACTGCAGAAGTCCACTCAAGATAACAGCAGGTAATGAATGATTAGTACTAAGTCAATAACGGAATCAAGTGCTTGAAATGAGTAACACCCTTGAGGTGGAAGCAAGCTGTCATGAAAACCACTGACATCTGACCACAAATCAATCACAAGTTACTACAGCCAATAACACTGCTGGAGAAGCACTATTCTCCAGCGCTATAGCCAAATTATGGAACACCCTCCCCCCACAATAACCTCTGTACCATCATGCACCCACTTCAAAGCTTTACTTAAAGTGCACCTAAAAACATGCTGGCTATGCCCTTGCAACTCTCGCATCTTAACTTCTCACACTCCATCCACCCTCTACCTCTCTTCCAACCCACAAACTACCTTTAATTACAGCAAGTTCTGATACTTCCATGCCTATCTACTTATTATATGGCATTAACTTCTTCTTATAGCAGTTGTAAATATCTGCTATGACTTTGTGGATGGAACAGATGCTAGTTATCTACTGAATGTACTATGTTCTTCATCTGTAACTATGTTTGTAATATTTTAATTTCTAGGATTCTTCATCTGTAACTATGTCTGTAATATTTTAATTTGTGGAGCTTTTCTCCCCGAGCATCCACTGAAAATGGACCTGCATCCAGTCAGACATTCCCGGTCAACAAATGTAAATAAATAAATAAATAATAAATAATTAAGGATCAGCCCTGTCATGAAGCAGCACCCATTATCTCAAATATACAACACTGTTCTTCTTTCGGCTTTTCCCAGTTAGGGGTCGCCACAGCAGAACTCTGGTCCGCTAATGATTGGCAGTAGATTTTTTTACGGGTGCCGAGGTGCCAGCTCAACGCCCAACCTTCAGCGAAGGTATGCCCATTCTACACATGTCTTTCGAACGCCACTCGACTGCGGGGAGGACATTCAGACTCCACACAGAAGGCGCTCCAGTCGAGAATTGAACGGGATAACCTCTTGCTGTGAGGCAACAACGCTACCGCTGCACCACCGCAGCTTTATACAACACTAACTCCAAGATATTCCCACTTATATAAAAAGGGGAGAGAGAGAAAGATGTAATGGATGGATAACGGAGGATGTCAAACTAGCATCACCTTGGCCTTTTTGTTGACTTTGTGCCATACTGTAAAGGGTACACTCCTTGCAGACTTCAATAGGAATAAACCAGCAAAGACACCCGCATAAAGATAAAACAGACATAAATATGATTAGCACAGGACTGGTGGTAATACATCCTCCTAAAAACAAAATCCCTACAGACAAATACAGTCTGGAAAAAAGACAACAATACAGAGCTCTGTGGCACCTCACATTCCAGGAGGGGATTACTGGAGGAGTTAATCTGTGTGTAAACAGAAAAATAATTTGGAAATAGTGCAGGTCAAACAATAAAGCTACATGCACTCAGTCAAGAAGGCATGGTCCACAGTTCAAAATTATATACGTGGACAAGGAGGACCAGGATGAAACAAACACTGATATCTTGCTATTAGAAGATCACTTAACAACTAGAACTGCTGCTGCCTCATTCTTGACCTGAAGTCTAAAACTAGGGTGACACAGATCAAGATTCATTAGCTGTTACAGTGGAATACACCCTTGCTTATGCAATCTTCTGAGTAACTTTAGAAATTAAACTAAGGTCAGACTGCAGCAGACAGTAGTTCTTCGATGTGTTTTATCAAGAGTTAGCTTTTTAAGGATCATCATCACCATGGTCTCTTTTAATGAAGAGTTAAAAAAAAAATTCTTGAAAAAGAACTGGATCCAATATCATAGGCACGATTTTACTAATCTCAGCGGACTAGGGTCCAATCAGTTGGGCTCAGCTATGAGTTTCTGATTTTACTAGAGCTGACAACTAAACTCAGTCCAACAAAGGCTTAACTGTTCACATCAGACACAATACGTGTCAAGCGATAAGGAATGTTTAATCCTGACAGTGTTACCTTTAAAGAAGCAGCTGACTTCTTCACACTAGCAGGAAGAAAAAAATACACTCCCCAAGTAGTAAGACAGGCTGAGCTGAATGCCCTGTGCAACACACAAATTAGTGGAGTCTGATGGTTCGCCATGGCAAAAATCGCAATGGGCAAATAAAGATACCTTTTTGTGTGAGATTTGTTTGGCAAGCTAAATGAAAAGCATCCAAACCAAGTATGCCCTTGAGAAAGGAATTGCTTTGTAATCCTTGCCATCTGATGCTCCACATTCTGTGAAGACCATGGTCAAACCACAGTTCATGCTGTGCAGCAGGACTAGTATGCATATACATAAGCAACCAATATCCAAAGCAATAAATACAACTTAAAAAAACAAATAAATAAATAAAATACCACCAAGACCACCGATCCAAGAAGTAAGCGAATTTAATTAAACACTTAGCACCTTGGCTTACACAGCCTTCCAAGAGTAAAAATACTGTTTGCTTATATACAGCATAATTTTATTTTATTTTTATTTTACATTTGTTGACCGGGATAGTCCGACTGGATGCATGTCCATTTTCAGCGGAGGCCTGGGGAGAAAAGCTCCAAGGGTAAGCAGATACAGCATTACATAATACCAGCATTACATATTACAAACAGATTATTTATTTTATTTTTATTTTACATTTGTTGACCGGGCTAGTCTAGCTGGAGATATTTCCATTTTCAGTAGAGGCCCGGGGAGAAAAGCTCCACAGAGAATACAATAAGGAAAAACATCATTGTGTTTCAAAGAAAGTTTGTAAAAGACAAAAACTAACCACTCTACAGTTCCTTATTATTACTAAGTGAGTTAGATACTAACTCACACAGTTACAGTCCAAAAAAGCTTATACAAACATAAAATACGTTGTATGATAAAGATATTAAATGAAATAATTACTACCACACACAGTTATAGTCCAAAACATTATATAAAGATAAAAATACTTTGTATGATATCGATACAGGTAGGAAGTAAGAGAAAAGAGAGCTAAGAATAAGGGAAATTGGAAGGGATTAGCTATGGAAAGGAGAGCAAGTAAGACAGTCAACAAGCAAAGAAGTAATTAGGAAGACAAGTGGGAGTAGAAGAAGAAAGCCAAGTGGAGGATGGAGTCAGCAAGAAGTAGGAGGTAGTTATCAAGTAGAGTATAAGCACAGCCAGTGGTTTTGGAAGTGCAGTTTAATGTTTTGTTTGAAAAGAGGCAATGATGTAATCTTTTTTATGTTGCTAGGTAATAAATTCCATTTTGTACCTACCGAATTGGTAAAAAGGGAGTCACCAGCAGTGTTATTTGATTTTATAGAACTAGCCAATAGTTTACCAGAGGAGCGGAGAGAGTTAAGATTGTTATAGGGGATTATGAGTTGAGAGAGTATAGGGGTGTTCATTGGTTGGTACAGAATTTTGTGGGCAATAGTGAGTTGTTGGATTGCAAGATAGTTTTGAAACTCTGGCCAGCCTAGTGGTTTCAGGTTGAGACAGTGATGTGTTCTGTAGGGGTTTCCTGTAGCGAAGCGAGCAATGTTATTGTAGCAGGTAGCCAATTTGGTAAGGTTGTTTTCTTGAGGTTGGTAAAATGGGAGAAGCATAGAGAAGAGTGGAAAGAAGATGGGAGTGAGCAATCCTAGTTCTAGAGGAAGGTGTTAGAAATGGTCTAATACGATATAAGGATCCTATTTTCCTATTGACAAGTTTTATGGAGTTGTTAATGTGTTGG
Organism: Protopterus annectens; assembly: GCF_019279795.1. NCBI lineage: Eukaryota > Metazoa > Chordata > Ceratodontiformes > Protopteridae > Protopterus > Protopterus annectens. The sequence goes on from NC_056733.1 coordinate 1,103,011,062, forward strand.
TTGAAAGAGAGATTATTATCAATTGTAATACCTAACAGTTTAGTGGTAGAGTCGGGAGAGATGACAGTGGCATTGTTAGAGGAGATGGTGAAGTTTAAAGGGGGGGTCCTGGAAGTGGGGGTAAAGAGGAGGAGTTTAGTTTTTTCAGCATTTAGTAAGAGGAATCGACTAGAGAAAGTACAGTTTTGTACCTACCATAAATGTAGATGTCCGAGAGGTATGCATCTGCAGTCCTAACATCTGGGTTGTCCTGCCTCAGGCAGCCCTTCGGTCGGCCGGATTCCAAAGTCTGGGTCTGGCCTCGGCTGATGTCGCACTTCACCCGACGTCATAGCTGCTGTGAATTGGGTATAAAGGCATCAGCCGATGCCATTTTCCTCAGTGTTTCTTGCCCCAGATGCCAGGTGCCCTCTAGGAAGGCTAAATTTGGATAAATGCAAATGATTCCGAACAGTAGAGAGCAAACAATATAAACATGTATATACATATATACAAACAAATACACCATAATAGATTCCCCCAGCTAGCTTCAAGATGGGCAAATACCCTAGGAGTACCACAGAGGGGAAGGAGGGTGGGTAATCCTGACTGCAGATGCATACCTCTCGGACATCTACATTTATGGTAGGTACAAAACTGTACTATGTCCTTCAAGGATGCATCTGCAGTCCTAACATATGGGTAGAATACCATAGCCAAACTGGGGGAGGAGGCACTAAGATGATTATGGTGTAGCTAAGATCCCTTGCAAAACAGCAGTTGCAAAACCTGCTCGGGATCTGGAGTATAAAGGTAGATTATAATGCTTGGCAAATGTATGCACGGAGCTCCAAGTAGCAGCTTCTAAAATGTCTTTGGTAGCCACTCCTCATAGAAAAGCTGTGGTAGTGGCTGTAGCTCTTGTGGAGTGAGGTCTGATGTTTTCTGGAGTTGTCTTTCCATGAAAAGAGTAACAAAATCTAATGCAATTTCCTATCCATTTTGAGATTGTCTGTTTTGAAATTGCTTTTCCTTCCATTCCTGTTGCATATGCTACCAGAAGCTGGTCAGTTTTTCTGCTGGTCTTGGTTCTGTCCAGATAGTAGCGCAATTGTCTGTGTACATCCAAGGTATGTAATAGTCTTTCCCCCCTGTTCTGTGGGTTAGGGAAGAATGTTGGTAGATGGATTGCCTGGTTCAATGATACCCTGGAAACCACTTTTGGCATAAAAGTAGGGTTAGTTCTCAAGGACACTCTATCCTGATGGAAGATAAGGAAGGGCTGTACTGCCATTAATGCCTGTAATTCAGAAACCCTTCTTGCTGAAGCGATTGCAAGCAGGAAAGCAGTTTTCCAAGATAAGAATTGTAATTCTGCTGTTGCTGCTGGTTCGAAAGGGGGGAGTGTTAACTTTTCCAACACAAAGTTAAGATCCCATGTAGGCAAAGGTGGCTTCCTTGGAGGCTTTACATTTTTAATTCCTCTCAGAAACTGCCTGAGTAGAGGATGAGAGAAGACTGGAGGATCCATGTTGTATTCTGCTGAAATTGCTGATGCATGAATCTTAATGGAGGAGTAAGACAGGTCATTGTGGAAAAGCTCTGCTAAGTATTCCAGGATGTTAGCTATGTTTGCTAAAGATACATTTTCTCCTTTTGCTGTACTCCAAATGAGGTATCTTTTCCATTTGGCTGAATAAGTCTTCCTTGTGGAGGGTCTGCGAGCCTCCAGGATTATGTCTTTAACCCTCTGAGATAAATCTGGGTTATTTTGCTTTATGTAATATTCCAAGCAGCTAGCTGTAGTGTTTTCAAGTTTGGATGTAGGATCTTGTAGTTGTTCTGTGTTAGCAGTAAAGGAACTAGAGGTAGAGGCCATGCGTGCGTCCGAGACATGCTCCTCAGTAGCGGGTACCAATGCTGCCTCGGCCAGTCTGGAGCTATCAGGATGATCCTTGGATGATCTTCTTTGATCTTCAGTAGCACTTTGTGCATCAAAGGAAGAGGTGGGAATGCATATGCTGTCAGGTTTTCCCAACTGAAAGATAGGGAGTCCACCTTCCAAGCAAGTGGGTGATATGTCCTTGTGCAGAATTTCCTCAATTGGAGGTTGTGTGGGGATGCGAACAGGTCTATTTCTGGTAGTCCCCATTTTTTTGTAATGGTTTTGAAAATTTCTGGATGCAGCATCCATTCGTGGGCATCCGTGGTAGTTCTGCTTAAGGTGTCTGCTAGTATATTGTCTTTTCCTGGCACAAATTTTGCCTGGAGTTGAATGTTGAGGTTCAGAGCCACATTCCACAGGTCCACTGCCATCCGGCATAGAGGATATGAGTGCGTGCCTCCCATACCACATGACTGTGGTGTTGTCCGTCCTTATCAGCAAATGACCCTGTTGGAGAAAAGGTCTGAATGTCTGCAGTGCCTGTTTCACTGCCAGCATCTCTTTTTGATTTATGTGTAGGTTCAGCTGGTCTTGTGTCCATAGGCCCTGTATACACTTGCCCACCATGTGTGCCCCCCAGCCTAGGTCTGAGGCGTCCGTGGTGATAGTCTGGCTTGGGTGAGGTTTGTGGAAAGGCAGTCCTCTGTTCAACTGACAGGCCTGAGCCCACCACAGGAATTCTTGTTTCAGGCATGGTATTATTGGAATCTGGGCTTCTAGACTGTGCTTGTGTTGAGACCATACATTCCTTAGGTACCATTGCAACTTTCTCATATGCAGCCTGGCATGTGGAATCAATATTATGCAGGATGCCATGTAACCCAGGGCTTGCAGGACTTTCCTTGCTGTAAGCTGGTTCTGTGTTGTTAATGCCATGAAATAGAGTGGTAGTTGCTTTTGCTTTTCTGCTGTGAGAAATGCCATCTGATTTGTTGTGTCCAGTTCTGCACCCAAGAATGTTATCCTTCGGGATGGTATCAGCCTTGACTTTTTCATGTTGACTGTGTACCCCAGGGCTTGCAGTAGTTGTATAACCTTTTCCAAATCTTCTGTTAATTTGGTCTTGCTGTCCGCTTGTATTAGGCAGTCGTCCAGGTATGGGTAAATCTGAATTCCCTGAAGCCTGCAATGAGCAATTACTGATGCCAGGCATTTCGTGAATACTCTGGGCGCAGTAGAAAAGCCAAAGGGCAATGCTGAGAATTGATAATGCTCTGATCCTGCAAGAAATCTGAGGTATCTTCTGCAATCTGGTCGTATAGGGACGTGCAGGTATGCCTCCTTGAGATCTAGAGTCACCAGCCAAGACTCCTTGCCCAGCATGGGAAGAAGTTGCTGTAGGGTCAGCATTTTGAATTTTGGAACAATGAGATATGTGTTCAGAGCGGACAGGTCGAGAATAGCCCTCCATTGGTTTTCTTTCCTTGGTACTAGGAAAAGTCTGGAGTAAAATCCTTGCCCTTGTTCCACAGGCGGTACCTTTTCTATAGCTCTCATCCTTAGTAAGTGGTTGATTTGTTCTAGAGCGTTTGTTTTTTGGTTTGGTGGTAGGTTTGGCATTCCTCTCTTTTTTAGTAGAGTGTGGAAGTGAAACCTGTAGCCTTTGTCTATTGTCTGTAAAATCCATTTGTCTCGTGTAATGTAATGCCAGTTTACGGAAAATAAGGCTAGCTTTCCGCCTAAGGGTGCTTCCAGTTGTTCCCTGGTAGGCGGTATCAGAGTCAAGTCATTGAGTCTGTCCTGTGGAAGTGGTAGTAGCCGGATCTGTGGCAGAACTTCTCTGGTTGTTAGGCTGCCACTGACGTCCCCTGTAGGCAACTCTGGATTGACCTCTGCCTCTTGGGCGCCTATTTCTGCCTCTCTGAGCTCTGGAGGTGTCTGGAAAGGACCAATTCTTCGAAGGCCAATTTCTACTAAACCTCGGAGGCTGGACCTGTAAGAAATCCTTGACTGTTTGGACAGATTTTGCTTTTTCTTCCACCTTCTTAAGCACTTGCTGTGCAGGGGAACCAAACAAACTTTGTTTCTCCATGGGAGCATCTAGGAGCTTTGACTTTACATGGTCTGGTAAGGATTGCTCTTTTAACCATGCATGCCTTCTGATCACTGTTCCCTTCATAGCTGATCTAAAGGAAGCCTCCAGTGCATCATAGCCGCATTTTAAGGAATGATTACTGACCTGCTGAGTGTTAAGTACCAAATCCTGAAAGGACTTACGGTCTATAGGTTCAGGAGAGGACAGTTTTTTATTTATCTGGTCTAACAAAAATTCCTGATACTGAATCATGTGGAATTGACAGTTTAAGGCCCTAGCCGAAAGAGTAGCAGAGGTATAAACTTTTTTACCCCATCTCTCCAAAGCTCTAGATTCTCTTTCAGAGGGGGTTTTTGGCAGAGGCAGCTGCTACAGCTTTGGGGCCCTGTGAAATGGTTTCAGGATCTGCAAAAGGAGCCTTATACAAGTGAAAGTGCGTGTCCGGGACCCTGTAATATCTGTCGGGCTTTGCAGGGGCCGGGGGAAGAGAGTCAGGGGCAGTACAGGCATCATTAAATGCATCAACAACTGTTAGTACTGGAGGAATGGCTAAAGGCCTATGCTGTGGTAAATGTAAAAATGTCCTTAGCCTTTTCCTTGAATCTGAGAAATCCTGGCCCTGCCATTGAAAATGCTCTCTCATAGCATGTAAGGTTTCCCCAAAAGAAAATTCCTCAGGAGGAGAGGCAGAAGGAATGGAGTCTTCTGCATCAGAATCCTCATAAGGTGAATATGGGCCCTCTGGAGGATCTGAGTTTACTGAATCATCCGAGGAATAGTCTGTGGAGACAGGATCTGGGGGCTCTGCTCTAGGCCTCTTCTCAGGAGGGGGTTGAGAGGCCCTGTCTGGGTGAGGTTGGGATCCCCTGATCAAGGAAATGAGATCCTCAGCCAGGCTGAGCATTTGGGAACTAGAGGTAGGCCTGTGCGAAGGGGTTTTAGTAGGCAAGGCCTTAGAAGATTTAGCTGCTTTAGCCCTAGAAAAAGCCTTGATAGACATAGATGCAGGGGGCCTAGCAGCTCCACGTGCAGGAGTAGATATGTCTAAAGGAATAGTATCTGATAAATCCTGGGTGCCTGCTACGGCAGGGGAAATTTCAGTAGCAGATTCAGCCATGCTGTGTGAGGCCTCGGCTATCGGAGGTATGCTTTCGGCCGAAGGAAGAACCGAGGACTCGGTTTCAGCCGAAACCGAGACACTCGCGGTTGTCTTAACCGTGGTTTCGGCCAAAACCGTGGACCGCGAGTGTCGGTCCTTTTCCTTACGCTTTTTAGCTAATTGTGAAGTCGGAGTCTCCGACGGCATTTTGTAAGCAAAAGCGGGACCAAAAAACTCCTCTGCAAACTCCGACCGACGTCTAAGTGTCCGTCGGTTGAAGGAGGCACAGGCTAGACAAGCTGATACGTCGTGGTCTGGGCCTAAGCAAGGAAGGCAGTAAGAGTGGAAATCCTTATGAGGTATTTGTTTCCCACAAGTTAAACAATTATTTACTTTTTCTGACATCGGCTGAGGCAAGAAAGAGTCCCCAACGGGGTACTTAGCATTTAGAAGTCTTCGGTAGTAGAAATCTCTGGATCTGACCGACCGGCACTTGCGAACAGCTTCTGCTTCGGGCACCGCGCGGCAAGAAAGACTGAGGAAAATGGCGTCGGCTGATGCCTTTATACCCAATTCACAGCAGCTATGACATCGGGTGAAGTGCGACATCAGCTGAGGCCAGACCCAGACTTTGGAATCCGGCCGACCGAAGGGCTGCCTGAGGCAGGACAACCCATATGTTAGGACTGCAGATGCATCCTTGAAGGACATCCATGTTTCGACGGTATTAAAGACTTTTTGAGTATGAGATATAAGTTCTGAGGTGGAAGATGCTGAGCAGATGAGTGTAGAATCATCGGCATATTGAATGCAGGTAGCTTGAGGGATTATTGTTTGGAGATCATTAATGAAGAGGGAAAAGAGAAGTGGGCCAAGAATAGAGCCTTGAGGAACTCCGATAGAAACAGGCAAAAGAGAAGAAGTGTGGTTATTCCAGAGAACTGGAATTATTTACAGAGATTACATAAGTAAGCAAGTTAAACAAGTTCCACAGGTTAAAGTTAGTCCTGAGCACAAGTCAGGATTAAATTAAATTACACAGTAAACTGGTTAACAGATTTTTACACATTCGAGTTAGCCAGGCTTGATACATTGACATAGCCACCGATCCAAGAAGTAAGCGAATTTAATTAAACACTTAGCACCTTGGCTTACACAGCCTTCCAAGAGTAAAAATAATGCACAAACCAATTAATCAATTAAGCATACAATTCAAATCACATACTTCCAATTACATTATTTGTTGAGTCCCAGAGGCTCCAAAGTACCATACTTTAAAATCAGCAAGGTTTCTTTTTTTAAGAGTTTCTTTTTTAAAGACACACATTCACCTATGCCAACCTGCAATTTTTCCAAGACACAACCCTGAAGAGAATCAGGGTTAGAGTTGGGTGCTGTCAAAATTGTATGCTTACTCGAGGACAGTGCCACTACTGACATTTTAAAGTCTCTACAACAGCACAGTTCATTAGTAAGCAACAGTAAGAGTAACAACTCCAGCCAGAAGTGTTCTAGGTAAACATCAGATCTACACCAACTAAAGAACAAGGCCAACAAGTGTCCAAATCTACAGGAAGAATTAACAATCAGCTTAATGTAGTAGAAACTATCCAAGAGATATATTACATCAAAATACGTATAAATAAATAAAATACAGAACAATATGAGCTAATAGCTAACAACTAGATATTAAATCAAGTTGTCTACTTGTCCCATTTGGTATGTACCTCTCAAGACACCTGCAACAACTGGAAAGCCCGCAGAAATACCTCACTAAAAGAATCACAGGCCTAAAAGAGATGCCCTATGCTGACCGCCTTAAAAAACTCCAGCTATACTCTGTCGCAAATCGTCTACTCTGAGGCGATCTCTGCTTAACATACAAGGCCATGTCAAATCCAGAGCTGTTGGACATGCTACACTTAAAGAAATCCCAATCCCTCAGAGCCACACGCTCCAGGGATCTAAACCTTGTCATCACAATGAACAAAACATGTTGGAGGGATAGGTTCCTGACCCAGAGACTCTGCAGACTCTGGAATAGACTGCCCATACATGTCAAGCAAAGCGCCTCTTTGGCCCTCTTCAAAAGGAACCTTGACGATTGGATGGGAGAAAGGAATTCACCCTGGAGATCATGTCAGTCACCCTGCTAGACAAGGGTCCAGGAAGTAAATAGTGTGGGAAGAAATAACCAGAGAATTGTTATGGCTAGGCTTGTATAGGCCCTAGGGCCAATAACCTAGTACCAACCTATCAACTAAAAAGGAACAATTCTATAAAGCTTACAGAAGGTTTGAACTAATAAACCAAGTGGCCACAGCACAGGCATTTGCAATGAAGGCATTTTTGAAACCAGCACTGGAAAAAGTCACACCATTAATGGACAGGGCTTAGACTATAGCATTTTCTATGTACAGTTCACCAACTGATGGCTACAGATAATGCAGCTGGCAATCTTTCTGGAAAGGGTTTGGCTACAGGCTGCTAGCTTTTTCCTCCGCAAAGCAAAGGAGACGAACATCTGTTCAGAGCTCCAAAACTCTGGCACATCTTCAAGTAAAACTTGAACTGTCAATGCACACCCAGGGTGGGAAGGTTTGTGGACTGCTTCAAAAATGTTCACAACTCCTTTGAAGGAAGACTTCGGTTAATCCTAAGGTTCGTCTGATATCTATGAAAGACTAGCCTGTCGCTTAAAGAAATTGCAAACAGATGATGACAGACCATGGACTTTTCCTTTATCAAAGACTGGAAAGCATGAAGCCAAAATCTTGTCAGTCACCTTGCAGAAAAGATTATTAATTATGGTCTTTCTTCTCTGAATTTTGCAATGATATTCAGAATCTGAAGAATGGAGTATTCTCTCTTTTAAGAAGACAGAGAACTCATCAGTCCCAAATGCCTTCTTGTCTACTGCGGTAAGTGAGAGAGGGGGAGAACTTTATTCTCACAGGTGGAAAACTGGATGATCTCCTGTGTGTCCCACTCCAAGAACACATAATCCAGACATGACACCTGAATTTATAGCTACAGAAATGAGTGAAGTCCTTCATGTTCACTTCAGCTGGAATGCGAACTAGTGAGACTGTGACCATTTCATCTAAAGCCCACATCCAGACATGCAGCGCTACTTTGCACAAGGGGTATGACTGCATGCTACCTTGTTTGTTTAGATAACACAAGATGGGCTGGTTGTCTGGTCTCACCAGAAATGTCCCTGAAACAGCTTCTCCGGAAAACCTTCAGAGGCAAGGGAACTGCAAGCAAAATGGTTTATGGAACATCAACCTCTGGAGGACTACTTTCTTTACACCACTGAGGAGCCAAGCTGATGATCTCATCATTAATTCTTCACTATCAACTGTGACTGGCTCATTTGCAGAACTGGAGGACCACCTTTATTTTGGATGAGACAACACACTACTCTCATAGTTGGCTGCCGACGTTGAACTACCAGGAGAAGATGCATAGGAGTGCAGTGGCTTGTCAGCCAGAGACAACTCACAAACCGCTGTACCTACCACAACTGCGGATGTGCAAATGGCACTGGAAACATCATTGCGGCTGTTAAGCTAAGAACGTGCAAGAGGTGCTGAGCGTGGACCATCTGATGAATTATAACACAGGTCACCTGTTTAAAATTTCCAGGGCCATTTGGATTCCACCATTATGTCCAATATCCTGTTTAACAGTTTAGATATGAAGGAACAACAAAATGGCTGCATTCTGTACTGAAGGCAGTGCCCATCGACAGGATATAAAAGAAACTTCATGTTCAAACCACATCATACCCAGAGGTGCCTTCCTAGTGTCTTATGATAAGAGTACAATGCCGGAGACAAGACAGAGAAAACCTGGTGTGCCAGACATGTCTGCTAAAATCTTCAAGGACAAGAATGGGATGGAAGCTTTCCTTCCCATTAATAACTGTAAAGTACCAGGAGTAGAATCTGGATCCGTCCCTTTCTGGGGAAGGGCCTAACAGCTCTAATCATAGCCATTTATTACCACATAAAGAACATAATGGTCCCTTATGACAGATCTCCAAGCTAGGGCAAAACTGTAGAAATGTCTCATCATAAACAGAAAAATGACATTCAAGACTGCAAATGCTCGGCTGCCAGTTATTTTCTTTACTACACGACTGTCAGCAAAGCATAACACTTCAAGGCCTTTCTTGGTTTGTGAAGAGGCTGCTACTAATTTCGTGGTCAGTCAAGCCTGAAAGATGAGGCAACCAAAAGAAGTTCACAGTGGACTCAAACAGTGGGAACAGCCAGATTTCCCTTCAAGACATCATTCACGAGGATATGAGAAAGGTGTTAGTGTGGCAGTCCAGCGTTTGATTCCCTCAGCCTTCATCTGCCTACTGTGCAATTCTGAACAAGTCACATAAGCAGACAGCGATCTGGGAAACTGGGCAAAACTCTTTAATAGTCACTTGGACTGCATGTCTAGTAATTACCTATGAAACTAATGAATAAAACCTTTCCATTAAATAAGGCATTGAGGAAGGACTGCCTGAACTCCTCCTCCTTAAAGGAGTACCTCTACAAGGTTAGCCCATGCAGGCATACTCTAAGAGCTTGACACCACTAAACTGGCATCCTCATAGTCGAAATTACAGTGGGCCATATGTAAGCCTTATTTGGATGCCATAGAGTTCTAACTATTTTTGGCTTAATACCACATTTAAAGAGAAAAGCATGTCTTTCAAGCACCTGATGTACTAGTTAGAATTTGGACAGTAGAAACAAACAGTTGTGGGTTTTCAACTCTCACTGTAGCAGATGAGAAAACTCTCTTATCCAACAGATTTGAGGCCTTGACATTCATTATGTGGTTGTAACACACTGTGGTCTCCAGACCCTATAATGGACAAGAGAGACAGGAATCAAGAGTCAGCATGAATATGCTTCAGCAGAATCATACTCCATTCTGTTTGGGCTTTAAAGAGAGTTACTTTCTTGGGATCCTCAAGAATAGCGTCCTGATGCTACCAGGCAGCAGACACTGCACTCTTGGTAACTGATTAGATAGGATGTCTGTCTCATGAAACTCAATAAGGCATTTATAGAAAGAAGAAACAGGAAGCCTAGGCCAAGCTCCAGCCTCACCATTTCTCAAAAGGTGAAGACATCTAAGTGGGGAGCTGGAGGGTGGGAAGGGTTCACCATCATGATAATTTCTGAGTTACAAAATGGAGGTCCGAGAATGGAGTACATATCTAACAGGTCTCAGAAGTAAGACAACCCTTCAAGAACCATTTAACAACAGTATTTGCAGCTAAAGGAGTTGATCAGGAATCAATCGAAAAGAGCTGAAAGATGAACTTTACTGAGGAACAAGCAAAGTCTTTGCCACACTGGAAAGAAAAGTACAGTACTTCATAAAGTGCAGTGGTGTACACTTACCATAAATGTATGTAGATGTTCGAGTATATTCACTGTTGCAGTCATCACATTTGGGTTATCTCCTTGCAGTAGCCCTCAGTCGGCCTGATTATCAAAGTCTTGGGTCCTGCATCGTTTGATGTCTCATCTGCCATAAAGTCAGGTAGTCAGGGGTATAAAGCATGCAGCCGACACCATTACATCAGTTTTTCTTGCCCCAGATGTCAGGTGCCCCCATAACGGGAAGCAATTATATACAATGTTACACCTCCAACAAAAAAGCAAATACACCAATAAGCTTTAAGCATAGTAAACAAGAATAGAGGTACAGTCATTAGAAGTCAGGGGGCTGGAGGGAGGGTAACCAGGATTGCAACAGTGAATACACTCGAACATCTACATTTAGGGTAAGTGTACACAACTGTACTATGTTCTTCGTGTTTCACTGTTGCAGTCATCACATTTGGGTAGATTCCCAAAGCTAACAATGGGAGCAGGTAATTAGATAGCATTAGGACCAGCTACAAGGCCCTACAAGACTGCAGTGGCAAAGCCAGCTCTGGATTTAGAAAAAATTGGCAAGTGGTAATGCTTGGTGAAGGTATGTACAGAACTCCAGGTAGCAGCTTCTAGGATGTCCCTGGTAGGGACACCTCTGAGAAAGGCTGTAGAGGTAGATGCCGCCCTGGTTGAATATGATCATATCACTTGTGGGGTAGGTTTTCCATGGTGCTTATAGCAGAAATGAATGCAATGGCCTATCCTCTTAGAAATGGTTTGCTTTGAAATGGCCTTCCCCTCTGCCCCTGCAGCAAATGCAACCAGCAGCTGTTCAGATTTCCTGAGAGTCTTAGTCCTGTGCAAGTAAAATCTAAGTTGTCTGTGCACATCCAAGGAGTGCAGCATTCGTTCCCCTTTGTCCTGTGGATTAGAAAATAAGGATGGCAAATGAATGGACTGATTAAGGGCCACAATGGATACCACCTTGGGCATGAAAAAGGAATTGGTCCTGAGGGACACCCTGCCAGCATGAAAGATGATGAAAGGCTCCACTGCCATGAGGGCCTGTAATTCAGACACCCTTCTTGCTGAAGTGATGGCTAGAAGGAAGGCTTTTTTCCAAGAAAGGAATTTCAGCTCTGCGTTTGCAGCTGGCTCAAAGGGAAGTAGAGTGAGCTTTTCCAATATAAAGTTAAGGTCCCACGCTGGAGTAGGGGCTCTCCTGGGTGGTCTTAAGTTTTTGGCCCCTCTGAGGAATTGCTTCAGCAGTGGATGAGAGAAGAGGAGTGGTTCTGTATTGTAATGAACTGAAATGGCTGAGGCATGAATTTTGATGGAGGAAAAGGAAAGGCCCTTGTGAAGCATCTCAGTTAAGTATTGAAGAATATGGGGTAAGTTGGGCGCTGCTGTGCCCATCCCCTGAGTTTGGCTCCAGGAACAGAATCTTTTCCATTTTTCAGCATAGGATTTTCTAGTACTAGGCCTCCTTGCCTCCAGAATGACATCCATCACTTGCTTACTGAGGGATGGTAACGGAGAGATCAGGTAATTAGCCAGTCTGTCAGGTTCAGGGTTTGAAGCTGTGGGTGCAGGATCTGGCCCTCCTGCTGGGACAGCAGGGCAGGGGTCTGAAGCAGGTGCCATGGTGCAGCAGTGACACACTGTGCAAGAGGGGGTACCAGTGTTGCCATTGCCAGTCTGGTGCAATCAGTATTGTCCTTGGTTTGTCCTGTTTGATCTTTAGCAGTACCTTGGAGAGGAGAGGCAGAGGGGGAAGGCATAAACTGATAAGTTATTCCAGGTGAAGGACAGGGCATCCACTTTCCAAGCTTGTTTGTGGGGAGTCCTTGTGCAGAATTTGTCCAATTGGTAGTTCTCTGGGGAGGCAAACAGGTCTATCTCTGGGCTCCCCCATTTGTTTCTCAACATGTTGAATATCTTTGGTTGCAGTTTCCACTCGTGTGGGTCCATGAGATTTCTGCTTAGGTCATCTGCCAGTGTACTTAGCTTTTCTGGCAGGAATTGAGCCTGTAGGTGCACTTGGTAGCTCAAGGCTGTGTTCCACAGAGCCATGGCTAGTCTGCCGACAGGGTATGAGTGGGTTCCCCCCTGCTTGTTTATGTACCACATAATAGTGGTGTTGTCCATCTTTATCAATAATTGTCCTGGAAGAATGTGGTCCTTGAAGGCTGTCAGAATATTCTGTACAGCTAACATTTCTTTTTGATTGATATGCAGGTGCAATTGATTTGGGTTCCATTTGCCCTTAATGCACTGCCCTGCCAAGTGAGCCCCCCCCCATGCATAGTCTGATGCGTCTGTTGTTAGGGTTTGGGCGGCAGTGGGTAGAGTGTATGGCAGTCCCTTGTTTTGGTGACAGGTCTCTGCCCACCAAAGGAACTCTGTCTGTAGATAAGGTATGATACGAATCATTGATTCTAGATCCTGAGAATGTTGACACCATAGGCTTTTTAGATACCATTGCAGTTTCCTCATATGCAGTCTTGCATATGGAATTAGTAGAATGCAAAAGGCCACGAACCCTAGGGCTTGCAGTATTTTCCTTGCAGATAGCTGGGGCTTTGTGGCCAGTAGTTTGAAGTAGACTGTCAAATGAACTTTTCTCTCTGGTGTGAGGTAGGCTATCTGGGAAGTTGTATTCAAGCTTGCTTCCAGGAATACAATTTGTTGGCAGGGTACAAGATGTGATTTATTTTCGTTTATGGTGTACCCCAGAGACGTTAGCAATTTCTTTACAAATGCCAGATGATTTAATAGTATGTCCTGGCTTTCTGCCTGAATTACACAATTGTCCAGGTATGGGTATATTTGAATATTTTTTTGCCTGCAAAATGCAATAACTGGAGGTAGGCACTTTGTGAATACCCTGGGCACAGTAGATAAGCCAAATGGCAGTGCAGAGAACTGATACTGCATGTAGCCTCCTCTGAAGCATAGGTATCTTCTGCAAGATTCCCTTATTGGGATGTGCAGGTAGGCTTCCTTTAAATCCAGTGTTGCCAATGAGGAATCTTTGCCTAGCATGGGAAGCAGCTGATGAAGAGTTAGCATCTTGAATTTTGGGATTACCAAAAATGTGTTTAGGACAGACAGGTCCAGGACAGGATGCCAGGAATTGTCTTTTCTGGGTACCAGGAAAAGTTTTGAGTAGAAACCTTGCCCCCATTCTTCTTCTGGGACAGGTTAAATAGCACTGATGCTTAAAAGAGAGAGAACTTGCTTTTGAGTCTCTGCCCACTGATTTGGGGGTAGGTCTGGCTAACCGTTTGGGCTTGGTAAGGAGTGGAAGTGGAATCTGTATCCTTGGGAAAATATATTTAAAACCCATTTGCCCTGGGTAATGTGTTCATAATTTTTTGCATGCAGGGCAATCTTTCCCCCTAAAGGAACAGTCAGTTGAGTAGGGCTTGGAAGGTTTAAAGAGACAGTTTGCCATAGGGGGGAGTCTTACTAATCCTTGCTTTGGAAGTGGGAGCCCCCCACTGTTTAGGCCTGTGAGTACCTTGGGACTGAAGCCTGGGTGCTCTGCTAGTTCTGGTTTTGGACTGAGAAGGCCTAGAAGAGGCAGGAAAGGAGCAATTCTGAGACGGCCAATGCCTACTAAATCTGGGAGGCTGTACTTGCAAGAAATCTTTAACAGTTTGCATAGATTTAGCTTTTTCCTCCATCTTTTTAAGTACTTCTGCTTTGCTGCCAAACAGGCGGTCTTGGTTCAGGGTTACCACCTGTCCCACTTTGCGAGGGACAGTCTCTCTTTGGGCAGTTGTGTCCTGCAAAAAATTTGAAAAAATGGCAAATGTCCTGAGATTTTTGGACAAAAATATTTCCTGTATTTTATGTAATAGTTGCATAAAGCAGTTATTGTGTATCTGAAAACACCGAAATGTTTTAAGAAACAGAATAAGCAACTAAAATGCTACAAGAATAAGTATTTATTTAGGCAAAAAAGTGAAGTTCTGTCCTTTGTACTGGCCGTGGGTATATTTTCCCCTGCAAAATCTGATGTTTGTACCAAAAATGTCCCACTTTGGGCATTTGAAAAGGTGGCAACCCTATCTTGGTTTAAGGGAGCATCCAGTAATTTAGCTTTAACATGATCTGGCAAAGATTGCTCCTTAAGCCAAGCATGCCTTCTAAGTACAGACCCAGTGACAGCAGCCTTGCAAAATGCCTCTAATGAATCAAAACAACATTGCAAAGTATGTTTTCCAACTTGTTTAGCAGAATGCATTAAATCCTGTAAATCTTTATTTTCAGCACAGTCAGGAATCAACATCATGTTTAAGCAATCCAATAATATGCTGCTGATACTTTAACATATGAAACTGGCAGTTTAAGGCCCTAATGGCCAAGGCTGCAGAAGTGTATACCTTCTTATCCCATCTATCCGGCACCCTGGAATCTCTATCAGAGGGGGTAGGATTTTTGACAGTAGTAGCCTTAATGCCTTTGGGTCCCTGTGAAATGGTCTCAGGATCCACAGCAGGATTTGTAAAGAAGAACTCGTAAGAGTCAGGTACCCTGTAATACTTATCAGGTTTTCTAGGAGCAGGAGGTAGAGAGTCAGGGGCCAGGCTAGATTCCGAGAAGGCATCATCTACAATGTCCAGTACAGGAAGGATAGCTAAAGGCCTGTGTTGAGGCAGGAGTTAGAATTCCCTAAGCCTCTTTTTGGAGTCAGAGTGATCCTGGCTTTCCCAGCGAAAATGCTCTCGAAGAGTATGTAAGGTTTCACCAAGAGAGAAATCCTCTGGAGGGGAAGCAGAGGGAATGGAGTCCTCTGCATCAGAATCCTCATAGGTAGATAAGGGCAAATCCTGGTCATCAGAGAAAACAGAAATTTCAGAAACCTGATCAGAAGAATCAGAAGGAAAATCAGTCCTAGGTCTCTTAGAGGGGGGAAGGATGGCTTCCCCTGATTTGAGTAATAAGATCTTCAGCCATTCTTATCATTCGTTTTTTAGGCATAGGGGCCTGACCATGCGGTCTGGGCGGTTTTCTAGGCATGGATCAAGTTTTAGGCCTTGAAAAAGAAGATGGCGTTGGTTTAATATGCAAGTCAGTAGGCCTGAATACACCCTCAGAAGCCGGTGCCTGCACATCGGCTCCAGACCCATCCAAGGTAGAGACATCTGCAGGTTCCACAGTCGAAGAAGCATCTTGCGGCATACCAGACTCCAAATGGGTCTCAGTAGAGGCCTGCGAATCTGAAATAGCAGGTATGAGGGGCTGTGAAAGCGCCTCACTGAGTACCGGCGAACTGGCGACTAGCTTAGGAGAAGGGTCGTCAGGAGCTTTAGACCTAAGTGGTCTGTCTCTTTATCTTTGCGTTTTTTCAGAAAGTCGGTAGTCGGGGCTTACCAAAGCCGCTTCTGGACAATTGAACTGAGTACCAACATATTTAGATGTGTAAATGAACAGACAACAAATAGTATGAGGTTTGAATAAGGCACAAAACCAACAGCGAGGTACATCGTGGTCTGGGCCTAAGCAAGGAATGCAGTACGAATGAAAATCTTTATGAGGTATTTGCTTTCCACAAGAAATACAATTGTTAACTTTTACTGACATCTGTTTAGAGCAAGAAAAAGGATCCCCAACAGGGTACTTAGCTTAGTTGAAGATTTCGGACCTGAAACTCGAAAACGAAAATTTCAGTAGTCGGCCAACCGGCACTTGCAAACTGCATCTGCTTCAGGCACCGCACAGCAAGAAAGACTGATGTAATGGCGTCGGGTGCATGCTTTATACCCCTGACTACCCGATGTCATGGAAGATGAGACAGCACCCGACGCAGGACCCAACACTTTGATAATCAGGCTGACTGAGGGCTACTGCAAGCAGATAACCCAAATGTGATGACTGCAAGAGTGAAACACGAAGAACATCTTGACAGACAGAGAAACCACTGACATCAGCAAATCAGTTATGGCAACCCACTTCAATAATAGGGATTTGCTTATATTTGCCCTCTGGTTTTCTGAGGACAACATACCTCATTAAAAAAAAATAAGATGAAGAGGTAGTGTTGAGGGTTCTACTAATAACATCTGAGTTAGAGTGGACCATGGTTGCCTTGACCAAAAGGAAGGTTAAAGAAGGAAGACTTCATTTGCTCATGTCACCTTTAACAGAATGTTTGGAATAAAGAAAGGTTGGTGGATATGTATGCAGATTGCCAAGATCAAGGTAATGCAAAGACATTTACCACTGCTGTCAGAAGATAAGGGTAGTCTGGAGCAGAAGACTCCAGTATGAATGCTCAAGTGTAATACAAAACATCCATCTCTTCACATCTTACTTTTTTATCATTCCATGAAAAAGTTTATGCCCATTTTATATATGGAAAAGATTGCCAATCTTCTGTTTAGAAAGTCTACTCTAGAATTTTGTTAACTAGTATGACTGTGGAATCATACACCAATGCACTGTACGAACACGTACATAACTGCATGGAACTAGCCATACCCAACAGAACCAAGATGCTCTCCTCCAAAAAAAGGAAGCCAGTCTGGTGGTCCCCTGCCATTAATAAACTACAACAGAATGACAAAACTGTTGCAGAAAAAGGTGAAGTCCCAGGACTGGAAAAATACCCTTATCAGCCTCAACAAAAAGTTGAGATCCCTCATCAAAACCTCCAAACCCAGCTATGAAGGCAGAATTGCCGCAGACATTAAAAACAACCGCAAAGCCTTCTATAGTTATATCAAGAATCTCCATGGCATTACGCAGATTTGCTCTGAGTTAATGCACAATGGTACCACCTATACTGAGCCAACAGATCTTGCCAACATACTGTCCGACAAGATTCATTGCCAACTTTACCACTCTCTTCCCCCCCTAAAGGTCCAATCACAATACTGGAGGAATGCCAGGCACTCAGCATTACTGCAGCACAGGTTAAAGCTGCATTGTCTAAGGCCAAGAATACAGCTTCCATGGGACCCGACAATATCCCTGGCTGTGTTCTACATGAATTACAAAGTGAACTGGCACAACATTTGTGTGCTCTATTCAACTCACAGCCTCACGTCAGGCTTTGTCCCTACCGAACGGGGCACTGCTACAGTCATCCCTCTCCATAAAGGAGGTGCGACTACAGACCCCGGAAATTATCGCCCCATTAGCCTGACGAGTCTGATATGTAAGGCTATGGAGAGCATCATCATAGACTTAATTAACAAGTACATTGGGAATCTCCAAACTCTAGAGCCCACGCAATTTGGCTTTGTGAAAGGTGGATCATGCCTGCCCAACCTGGTTGACTTCTCTGAATCAGTAAGCAGAGAGGTGGATGAAGGTAAAGCAGTTCATACAGCCTATCTCAACCTGGCCAGAGCTTTTGATACCATTCCTCACTCAGGAATTATTGATAAACTCAGGAAACTAGGCATCAACCCCTATATCGTTAGGTGGGTTGCAAATTGGCTCACAGCTAAAACCCAAAGTGTGAAAGTAGCAGACTCAAGTCAGACTGCTGACCAGTCACAAGTGGAGTCCCACAAGGATTAGTCCAGGGTCCTCTCCTGTTTGGCATCTACTTCTCAGAAGTCCAGGCCAACACGGAGGGACTCTGGCTGACCAAATTCACAGATGACTGCAAGCTGGGAGCCTTTATTAACTCCCCAAGTGATGCAGACATCTCACAGAAAGGCCTCACTAAGACCAATGACTGGTGTCAAAACCATGGCCTTAAGATTAATGCCAAAAAATACATCGTCATCCCTTTTGGGAAAAACTCCGTCCCTACTAATTACCACATCGATGGGAGCCCACTGAACACTGAAGGCGTTATAAGAAATCTGGGGACACAGGTTGACAGCAACCTCTCCTTCGACCACATTGCCACAGTGGTCAGAAAGTCCTTCTATGTGGCATATCTCATTATCAAGGGTTTTGCATCCAGGAAGAAAGAGGTCATCTCCTCTCTCTACTCTTCCCTCATTAGACCAATCATAGAGTATAATGCCCCATTTGGCATGTACCTCACTAGACACCTGCAACAGCTGGAGAGGCCACAAAAGTACCTCACGAAAAGAATCCTAGGCCTTAAACACGTCATACATGGACAGACTATAAAAACTCCAGCTATTCTCCATCTCATATCGTCTACTACGAGGCAATCCCTGCTTGACTTACAAAGCCATGTCTGACCCAGCGCTGTTAGAAATGCTGCATCTAAAGAAATCCCAATCCCTCCCCACCACACACTCCAGAAACCTCAACCTCATTACCACAATCAACAGAACATGCTGGAGGGATAGGTTCATAACCCAGAGACTGCCCATGCTCTGGAGTGGATGGGAAATAGAAAGTTCACCCCGGGATCATTCCAGTGGCTCTACTTGACATAGGCACTGGGAACTAACAATGGGTGGCACAATGCCAGTGCACTTCTATGGGTTAGGCTTGTAAAGGCCCCAGGGCCATTAGTTTAGTACACACCTATGAACCTAAATGTACATGACCTGCACAGTTGAGCTCAATTTGACTGAATGTTCTCACCAGTCAGTCAACATAACTGTTAAGAGTGCACACCTCCTTTCCTACTATGTACTATGCCAAACAATACAACAGTGACTATCTGGGTATTCCTAGTTACAGGTCTCAGATGACACTTTACAGTTCCAGTCCCTGAAACCAGACTCCCCCATGCATAATCCAATACACTAAATGTTTTTTTTTTTCAGATAAATTAAAAATACGATACCCCAACTTAAAGTTATTTGTTGGGTCCATCAGAGGATTATTATCATTTAAACAAGAAAAAGACAGCAAAGGAAGGAAGCTTCTAGCCTAATGACAGACTATTTCAATAAATTTTTCAGATGCCACAAATCCTTTTTTATAGGATTTCTCTCTTTTTTTAATTTCTCCAAAACTTTTGGGTTTCTAATACTATGACAGGAATGGATCCCATTCCTAAGTCAAAGTACGATTAAAGATCACTAAATTAGTATTCTTTCAACCCTTGATGTCAGCCGAAAGTGCTCTTTGCAGAACCCCACAATGTGCCCAGTAATGACTCCTCCTGCAATTCATACAGGGTTACATGGACTGGTAACATATCTAAATAAGACTGTATATTCTTTTTTATAAGACTCATTGCTCCTACTACTATTGGAACTGTCTGGGTATCTTTCCTCCACATTGCTCTCGTTTCTGCCTGCCCAGGCTCTTTGCACGCAAGACACTGTAGTCACTGGGTGTGGCGATTTCAATGACCAATGCTACATTTGTCTTCTTTGCTTGGACCACTTATATATCCGGTTTTCTAGCATCTATCTTTTGAACTGTTGGTAATGGGTGATCCCATGTTAAATAAACTTCATCATCTTCTATGATGCTTTGTAGTTCATGTTTCCAGTGTTTTTCAATACCATGTTTGCACAATCCCCAGTGCAATAGTCTCGCCACATTATTTTGCCTTTCAGTATACAGTCCTTCTGCCATTAGTGTGTCGCAACCAGCAACTAGGTGTGCGATTGTTTCCAATTCGGTTTTACAAAACCTACATTTGTCTGTTTCTTCCACATGTTCAATGGACTTTGTAAACCAGTGTGTCCATAGCCCACTATCCTGGGCTGTCAATATTAACCTTTCATCTCTTGGTTTGAATTTGCCTCTCCTTAACCATTCCTGCATTCATTCCTGCTCAACATGAGGTTCTTCCAGAAGTTTTCTACACTTGCAACTATATTTATGTTTTTTCCACATTTCTTGCCTTCTCATCTGATCCTTCACCTTATATTCTTTCTTTTGTTTTTTGGCACATTCAGTTGCTGCCTGATTTTTATCTACGTCTGGTTTGATTTCCATACCTGCCTGACATTGATATACTTCTGCTAAATTAAAAACAGAAGTCATCATAGATTCATTCTCCTCATGTTCCAAAACTTTCACTACATCTGGATCTTGTGAGGTCAGTAGATATGTGTGGAGATCTTAGATTCATTCTCCTCATGTTTCAAAACTTTCACATCTGGATCTTGTGAGGTCAGTAAATATGTGTGGAGTCCCATGACTGCAGATCTATACATGTAATCAATTTCTAGGAGACCCATTCCTCCTTTGGAACTAGGAACATATAATCTTGGTATACACTGATTTTTATAGAATATCTGGTAAGCATGGAGCATCCTTCTTGTTTTAATATCTAATCTGTCCAACACTTTTTGGGGCCTGTCATTCACTCCAAAACTGTAAGTTAGAACAGGAAGAGCAAATTGTTTTACAGCTTGGATTTTGTTCAGAGATGTCAGTGCTGTTCTCAGGATTAATTTAAGTCTTCTAAAGTACTCCTTACTGAGTTTTATTCACATTTGTTCATGTTTTATTGCTGATCCTTCACCAATTCCCAAGTATGTATACACTCAAGTTCTTTTATATCACATTCTGGTCACAAACTGATGTTTTCCTAGTGCTGACGTTTTCATGCTTTAAAGGTTGCATTTGCACATTTATCAAGACCAAATGACATTTTAATATCATCTGAAAAAGTTTGGACAACCTGCAGCTGTGCTTTCAGTTACTCATCTGATGAGCTATACAGTTTTACATTATCGACAAAGAGAAAATTAGAAGTCTTTAGACTTTCTTGTTTTCTAGGAGCCAAATTGTAGCCATGGCCTAAGCTGTTAAGTAAACAGCTTAATGGATTAATGGCAAGGTAGAATAGCAATGGTGACAAGAGAGTCACCCTGGAATATCCCCCTTTTAATTTTTATCCCTGGGATAATAATCTGTCCATTATCATGGCTTAATTGAAAAGTGGTCTGCCACTGTTTCATGGTTACTGTAATGTAGTCAAATCAGTGTAGGGTGCATCTTGTACATTTTTAAGCACTCTTATCAATGAATGTGGGATACTATCAAATGCTTTTTCGTAGTCAATCTATGCCATACTTAGATTCTTCCCATTTTTACAGTTCTCCATATAATTTTATTTAATACATGATCCTTTATTCCATATGACTTTCTTTTATTGTCCTTTTGTTCGACTGCCATAACTGAGTTTTCTTCTAAATGACTATAAACTCTGCTAGCGTCAATTCCTGTGTATAGTTTTATATGTCGTCAGAAGGCAAGTTATTGGTCTATAATTTTTAGGGTTGCTTCACTCTTAAGTAGGAGCATTGTTTTTCCTGTTGTTAGCCAGGCTGGTGTCTGTTTGGGGTGTGCATATAAATAGTTCTTACTCATGGCTAAATCCTCATGCAAAGATGTTAATACTTTTAACCAAAAGTTAGGTACTGCATCTGGGTCTGGGGTTTTTGCAATTAGAGGCTTTTCTTAACTTTGTTTCAATCTTTCTGGGGTTCTGCTATAAGGAACCAGATGGTAAGAAAAACTTGCATTCTACAGCCTTCAGAAAATATCACGATTAAGCAACTTTCCCACATGATTTGAATGAAACAATCTTAACACCACTTAAACCCGGACCTCAGAAATGAAAAGGGACAGGGTTTTGCATTCTGAAACACACACTTACCATATGGGAGACAACTAAGCTGATTCTGGAGATTTTGGAACTTTGCCAAGTTCCAAAATATACAACTGACAGTGGTCTTAATGAGCACCTTGTAAAAACAGGTCATCATTCAAACAAGGGTATGTATGAATTTATTTCAATCTCAGATACACAAATACTGCCGACAGGCATTCTGCAAATACTGTGCACAGAAACATGGAAAAATAAGCCAAAGAAATAAACTGAAAATGAATTCTCCACATGAAACCTGAAAATACTCCTGTTAGCTTTTCAAAATACTAAATGCAGGTATGCATCCTGCACACGCATAATCACTAGTTTACCTCCTCCAGCATAGATCTCAACTGTCCAGATTTTTCCCTTATATTTTTGGTTTGTCCCAGATAATAATTTGTGGTTTTCTGGCAAATCACTGAGGACTGAAGTCACTAAATAATGGCATACATTTGAGTTTGAGACTTCATACTCCTCAGAACATGCAGTTTAACACAAATCCTGTTATTCTAGCAACTTTCGAAGAACAATATTTAAAATGTGTCCCTATTTTTGGGCCTTTGTCTCCTAGTTATTTCAGACTTTGTCCAGCTTTCTTGCACCAAGAGACTGAGAGCTATGTCCTCCAGACAGAATGCAGTCAGCAACTTGAACTTTTCTTTAAGAATCTTATTAGAATATGAGCATTCTAATACGGGTTTTCTTTGTTTTTATTTATTTATTTATTTTTTTGGCTCTTGAAAAAAAATGCTCCTATTTCTGCATATTTAAATGGTTACACTGCTCCTGTCACCCCTGAGATTCTAGATCTTGGCCAAGGCTCTTCTCTCCCCCATTGTGTCTTTTTTAGGCTATGTCCAAAAGACAAATCTTCCAACATGAAAGATCTATCAAAAAGCAAATTGAAGGTCATGCTGCTCAATGCTAGGAGCCTTAATCTGCAAATGTACTCACTGGAGGCTCTCCTCACATTGGAAAATGCCAATGTCTGTGCAGTCACGGAAACTTGGTCCAAGGCTGCAGACAGCACCAGGCTCTACCTCATTCCAAAATGAGGTTGGAAAGACTAAGGGTGGTGGAGTCTCTATCGTCATTAAAGACAGGCACACCTCCAGACTGGTTTACCACCATGATACACCGGAATTACTCCAGGTGCAACTGACAGTTGGCAAGACACCCATCCAAGTTACAGCCAGCTATAGACCACCATCCATGTCTCAAGACACCCACTCCTCCTACCTGGACCTACTTGACTTCATCAAGGTATCCCCTAACACCCTGATCCTTGGTGACTTCAAGTACCCCACCATATATTGGTTGAAATATTCCTGCACTAATGTAGTCACCCAACAATTCCTTGACTTCAGCTCTAATGCACTAGACCAGCTGGTCCCATCCCCCACAAGGGAAGATAACATACTGGACTTAGTTCTCATCAACATGGGTGACTGCTGCATCACTCCCATAGTATGCTCTTCCCTGGTGAGATCAGATCATCAGTCTCTCTCATTCGAAGTTTCTATCCCACCCAACCCCTCTGCAACCGTAACCAGGCTACAAAACTTCTCAAAAGCTGACTGCACCCTCCTAAGGGAGAGTTATCAGCAGCTTCACACCACTGCCACACTCAGAGAATGCAGACAACTATGCTGAACAGTATGCCAGTGCAGTATACAAGCACCTGTACAACTGCATGGACTCAGCCATACCCAACAGAACTAACACCTGCTCCTCAAGGAAACACAAACCTGTCTGGTGGACATCCTCTATCAACAGGCTTTACAATAAAAGGAAGAAACTGTTGTTCAAGGATAAAAAGGAAAAAATTCCAAATCGGAAAATCTTCCTCCTCTGGCTCAACATACAAATTAGATCACTAGTGAAAAACTCCAAAGCCAATTATGAGTTGAAACTAGCCTCCCAAACAAAGGGAAACCACAAGTCCTACTTCAGTTACGTTAGGAACCTCCATGGAAAAGCCCAAGTTTGTTCTGAATTAATACTTAATGGTACAACTTACACTGTTCCTGCTGACTTAGCCAACCTACTAGCTGATAGGTTCAGTGCAAACTTCACCCCCTTATCATCCCCCAAAGACCCAGTCAACATCCTTGATACTTGTCCCACACCTCAAATCTCCATAGATCAAGTGTTAAAGGCCATATCCAAGGCAAAGAGCAGAGCTTCCATGTGACCTGATAATATCCCAGGCTGTATTCTGCACCATCTCCAGCAAGAACTAGCTTCGCCATTCAGCACCCTATTCAACCACAGCCTAATTGCAGGCTTCATTCCAGTAGAATGGAGAACCGCCATTGTCATCCCCTTGCACAAAGGTGGTGCCACTACTGACAGGGGAAACTGTTAACCCATTAGCTTGACAAGTCTGATCTGTAAAGCCATGGAGCACATTATTATGGATCTCATAAACAAGGACATAGGCAATTTACAAACACTCAACCCCACCCAATTCAGATTCATCAGGGGCAGATCTTGCCTACTGAACCTAGGCCCTGAATGAGGGGAAGTCAGTACATACAGCTTACCTTGACCTGGCCAAGGCTTTTGACACAATCCCCCACTCAGGCATCATTGAAAAGTTAACACAACTTGGTATTAAGCCCTATCTCATCAGACGGGTGGCCAACTGGCCCACAGATAGGACCCACAAGGTCAAAATAGGCGCCACCACCTCTGGCAGAAGACCTGTCACTAGTGATGTTCCCCAGGGATCTGTCTTGAGACCCCTAGGCATCTACTTCTCAGAGGTCCAGGCAAACACCAAGGGCCTATGGTTGAACAAGTTTGCCTATGACTGTAAGTTGGGTGCTGTCACGGACTACTCAAATTACATTAACATACTGCAAGAGGGTCTCATAGCTACAAATTACTGGTGCCAAAGTCATGGCCTTAAGTTAAGCACAAAAAAAACTATCATCATACCATTCAGCAAAAACACAGCCCCTACTGATTACCACATCAATGGCAACCCCCTAAGCACACAACCTGTGGTGAAAGACCTGGGTACTCAGGTTGACAACAATCTCACCTTCGACCATCATGTGGCGGCAGTGATCAGAAAAGCCTTCTACTTGGTTCATCTCATAAGTAAAGTGATTGCATTGAGAAAAAAAGGTTATTACCTCTCTGTACTCCTCCCTCAATAGACCTATAATTGAGTACAATGCCCAGTTTGGTATGTATCCCTCCTAACACCTGCAACAACTGGGAAGGCCACAGAAATACCTCACAAAGAGAATCCATGCCTCTAACGCCTGCCTTATGCGGACAGGCTCAAATCACTATCACTTTACTGGGTATCATACAGATTTCTCAGAGGTGATCCATGTCTCGCCTACAAGGCAATATCGGACCTTGCCCTACTAGAGATGTGCCATATCCATAAGTCTAACTCCTCTCACATTACCCACTTGGTAGGCCTAAATCTAATACGAGACATCAATAAAACCTGCTGGAGAAACAGGTTGGTCTCCCAGAGGCTGCTCAGTCTCTGGAATAGACTTCTCATACGACAGAGTACCTTGCTGACCTTCTTCACATGCAACTTTAATGGGTGGATGGGAAACCACAAATTTGTCCCAGGGGTTCACACCTTTGTCCCTCATTGACAGGGGTGACAGGTACTGACTGAGGTTTCTTTTTTGGGGATAAACTCTTGGTTAGGCTTGCAAGGTCCCCAGGGCCATTAGCGCAATAACCTCCTATGAGCCTACTCAACTTATCAAGGCCAGCTGCTTTTTGCTGTAGAAACCATCTGACATGTAGCTGTAGTGGTACAAAACTCAACTGAATGCCATTAAGACACTGTCTCATGCCCACTCATCTGTGGTCATTTAATTTATTCTGTCAAGAACAGAAGAGACTCATCCTCTGCTGGACAGTGCATGGGATGGACAAAATGAAGACCGTAATCATTCTGACTGTGAAGCGGCATATGACTTGTCCTGCAAGGAGGATTCCTGCTGCTAGGCCTGCTGCCTTCTTCTTTACACTTGCTGCTTTTTTCTGAAATTGACATTTATTTCAGAACAACTGTTGCTTTATGAAAAACAGGTCAGTAACAAATGGAAATTCCTAATACATCTCTGAAAAGGATAATGGACCATCTGACATTTTACACAATTTTGACTTTTTTTCTCATGAAGTTGGAGTAACGTTTAAGTCAGACCAAACAGAAATGCTCTGTTCAAGTGTGATAATGTCTGATTTCACATTCCATGAAAAAGACAGGTTCTTAACATCCAAAAACCTAATGGTGGGTCTACAGTAGGTGCAGCCAGCATCATACACCATATTTAATCAAATATGAGCAATCTCGTTTAAAGACACTGTCTACTTCTGTAAAATCCTCCAATCTCCTGGATTAAGTAATGTCTGTATACAAGTACAGTATAATTTAGACTCTACATTACTGAATAAAGTAAGACAAACAAGACAAAGGGCATGAAGAAGCTAAGCAACGATTTAAAGTAGTAAGAAGGAAATGAGAAAGCTGCGAGGTATGCAGTCTTTCACAGCCATGCTGCCTTCTAATGGCTGTGACACAGCACTGTAAACCAATCACCAAGCACAATCAAATGAGGTATGTTGAAAACAAATGGCCCAGAAGGTAACTGTTTTCCAAAGGCATAAATCCAAATTATACCAAATATTTTTGCAGATTAGCAAGCTGTGAACATGAAGACATTTAGATTTATTCTTGGCAATGACCAGCTCATTACTACTACTACTTTTTTCGGCTTTTCCCAGTTAGGGGTCACGACAGTGGAACTCCGGTCCGCTAATGATTGGCAGTAGATTTATACAGTGCCGAGGTGCCAGCCCGACGCCCAACTTTCAATGAAGGCACACCCATTCATGAATGTCTTTTGAACGCCAGTCCACCACGGGGAGGACATGCAGACTCCACACAGAAGGCACTTTAGCCGAGAATCGAACGAGAGAACCTCTTGCTGTGAGGCAACAACGCTACCACTGCACCTATGCTATTCATTAAATATGGTCACCAAGCTTCAAAGCACCAGAAACATTAAGTTATTAGCTGTCACTGCTGAAAAATTTTTCAATTCATATATACAAACAGGAATCAACATCTTAAGAGGTAAACAGGCAGTTCAGGACAACAGATGTCTCTTGATATCATCACGATGAAGATTCAGAAGCCAAGAACACAAGCTGTGTCATGTACTCAGCTATCACAACTCAGAAATTGCTGCCGTCTGCAGCAACAAGGTGATCCTGTAGCCAAGTATTTCCCAACTCCTCCCTCAGAGTGGAAAATTACCTGCTAATTTTTTTTGTTTGCTGGAGTAATGCACCAACCCCAAATAACCAATCTGAGGCACAGCTTGGGTGCATACATCACATTAGAATTGGAGAATGCAAACCAAAGATTTACAAAGAGAGAGAGTAAATTAGAATTACATAGACCTACAATAGTTAATACGCGAGTAAGCAAAGCATGTACGTTTTCAAAACAGACAAATTTGTACACACAGGCTAATAAAATGCTTAAGCTACTCTAGTTTACAGTAACACCAGTTGCAATAATTGTATGTATAACATTTAGAATAAACATACAAGAACAAGGAGAGGTAGAGAAGAATTGGCTGAGAATTTAATAAGCAGCATGAAAGGTGGTCAGTTCATGTTATACCCTCAACCAACCAAGACTGCTGATCAAGTCTTCTTTTCTATCCGGGCTTTTTACTTTTGGGTTGCTTCCCTTTCCCTTGCTTAAGGAAAAAATCCCATTATATTTAGGCAGAGGATCATGGAATATGACTGATAGAACTTCCCCGTCCTTCAACTTGTGAAGACACTGTAAACCTGGTATCTTAGAAGCAGTTCTCTATAGCATATCGACCACAAGGTCAATATCAAACCTAACTGAAGTTCATCTCAGTACTAAAAGTCTTGAAGAGTGAAGAGGATTACAAAGACTGTGAGCTCTAACTGAATTCAACCTTCTCAATAACCTTATAAGTAAAATGAAGATATATAACCTTATAAGTAAAATGAAGATATCTCTATCAGTTTCTCACTGTTAGAATTCAAAGATAATTTTATTTATTTTATTCTGAATTTAACAATGGTAGAACACTGATCAGTCCGGAACTTAAAAGACCACAACAATTAAAGCTGCCTTTAAAAGGGAGTTGTGCAATTTCATGAAGACAAACCACCTTGGTTATAGTGCAAACTACTGTTATGCATCCCTTCTCCTAAGATACAGTGAACTCATGAGGAACTACACTGCAGTGGGTCTTCCCGGTGTGGGAAACATTTTCTTCAAATAAAAAAAAAACTAACATGGGACTGCAACTCCACGGAAGTGTCCTTTCAGGCAACCTTCAAGTATTAAGAATCACAAAGCTAGTCTTCACAAGATAAACCTTTAATGTAGGTTTCCTCAATGATGCCCCGGCAATCAGGAAAATAAACGCACCAGAGGTCTCTGAGAAAAGCAGTATTAGCCTAGTGTGTGTTTTGCAGTTAGTGCAGAGAAAGTACAGTTGTGTAAAATCTTACCATAACAGTAGATGTCCTTCTCTTCCCTGTTGCAGTATTCATTGCAAAAGGAACCCACTGCCAAGGGCAACTCAACGTCCGGCCAGTATACAAAAGCCTTTTGGTTGTAAAGTGTACATCGTATGTCACACTTATGCTCCCCACGCATGGCATAGGGCATAAAGGTGATGTCCGGACATATCCTCAGAACTGAAAAACCCCAGGAGGTACAACAGTCCGAGGATAAAAATAGGCAACAAGCACATCCAGAAGGAAAAAGAAACAGGGAGAATAAAGGGAGCAAATACTGCAACAGTGAAAAAATGGACATCTACATTTATGGTAAGATTTTACACAACTGTACTATGTCCTTCCATATCACTGCTGCAGTATTCTTTAAAACAGGCAGAGTGCAAAAGCTCAAGAAGACTGGGAGGAGGAAGGGCCAGCAGAGCCCTCTAGGAAGCAAAGGAAAATGGCCCTGGTAAAGACAGCTCTGGCCCTAGAAATCACATCCAGCTTACAGTGCTTAGTAAAGGTATGCCCAGAACTCTAGGTTGCTGCCTCAGGAATAAAATTAGTAACAAACGCTTGAAAAGAACACAGAAGAAGCCACAGCCCTAGTGGAATGTGCCTTAAAAAATGAAGGAAGGCTCTTCCCATGAAAAGAATAGCAAAAAGAAATGGCTTTAGATATCCAAGAAGAAATGGTTTGCTCGGAAACAGCCAAACTTAAAAACCTAGAATGAAAGGAAATAAAAAGCTGTTCCGATTTACAAAACATTTTAGTCTTATCCAAATAATAACAGAGTTGTCTATGCAAATCCAAGGTGTGTAAAAAACCTTCTCACTAGCAGACTGTGGAGAAGGGAAAAAAGTGGGCAAATGAATAGACCGATTAAGAGACAACTCATTAACCACCTTGGGCATAAAAAGATTACTACGAAGGGACACCCTGTCCTTATAAAATCTAAAAAAGGAGGAATAGCCATAAAGGCTTGCAGCTTAGACACCCGTATAGCAGAAGTGAAGACCAAAGAAAAGTCTTCCAAGAACAAAGCTGTATGGAAGCTGAAGCAGCAGGCTTAAAAGGAACCTGAGCCAATTTTTCTAAAACAAAATTAAGGTCCCAGAAAGGAGGGACAGGCTTCCTGGGAGGCATAATGTGAAGGATGCCTTTAAGAAACTGTTTACCCTCAAATCTAGAGGTAAATGGGGAGTCAAAGGCAGAGATAGCGGTAGGTGGGCCTTAACAGGAGAATATGCCAACCCAGCATTGAGCAATTCACATAAAAGAGAGAACCAAGGGAACATCCAAAGTAAGTGGATCCAGTTTACAAGAAAGACACCAAACAGAAAACCTCTTCCATTTGGATAAGTAAGATTTCCTAGTAGTGGGTTTCCTGGCCTCCTGTAGGAACCAAAGAACGTCCTCAGAAAAAAGGTGTCTATACGGGATCAAAACCCAATCACCCACAACGTCAGCTGAGGAGTGGACAGGTGGGGATGGATGAGAGAACCCTTGTCTTGTGGGAGTAGGTCCACCCTGTGAGGTAACTTGTGATGGTTGCCCTTGGCAAGATGCAGAAGAGGGGAACTAATGCTGCCTGGGCCAAAAGAGAGTCACCAGCAAGATTTTGGGAGCATCTTGTTTTATCTTGAACAGGACTTTAGGAATGAGAAGTGGAGCGAATGCATAAAGAAACATCCCATTCCAAGAAAAAGGGAGGACAATCCACCTTCCAAGCCAGAAGTCATGAAACTTTTGCACAAAATAAAGGAAGTTGTTTGTTCAAAGGGGAGGCAAACAGATCTACTTAAGGAGTACCCCACTGGTGGGCAAAGTCCGGAAACACATCCATGTGAAGCATCCACTCATGGTACAGAGCTATGGACTTGCTCAGAGAAAGTGCCAATATGTTCTGATCCGAGGGAATGCAAACTGCCTGAAGGATCACCAGATATTGGATAACCCAGTTCCCAAACCTGAAGGATTAACCTGCATATGAGATAAGAAGATGCCAGAAGTCTAAATCTCAAAATGCACGCACTCGAGGCCCTTCTCAGTATGGAGAACATCGATGTCTGTGCTGTGACAGAAACCTGGTTCAAATCAGGTTTTACCTCATATCATGCGTTCCGGCCCCAAAATCCAGATAATACCAAGAAAGGAGGAGGGGTATCCATATTCATCAAGGACACCCACACCTCAAGACTGGTGGCAACGTACGATGCATCGGAGACCATCCAGGTGCAATTAACCATAGGCAAGACTGCTCTGCAAATTGTAGCATGTTACAGGCCACCCTCACAAACTCAGGAACCTCACATGGCCTTCCTGAAAACACTAGAGGGATAAATGTATCACCAAACACCATCATACTAGGTGACTTCAATTACCCTAATATAGACTGGGAACACTACTCAAGCCCAAACACCCTAGCCCAAAAGTTCCTGGAATTCATAAATTCAAATGCCATGGAACAACTAGTCACCATCCCCACAAGAGGAGACAACATACTTGATCTCATCATCACGAACATGGGAGCACAATGTTCAACACGAGGTGTACCCCTCACTGGTGAGATCAGACCACAAACTAATCTCGCTGGAGCTCCTCATCCCACCCCACCTGAAATAAAAAGACCATAGTAAAGAACTTCTCAAAAGCAGACTTCACACTTCTAAAGACTAGTGTGGTCTCCTTTAAGGCCCGGAAAACAGTACTCAAGCCGCTGAATCACTTACAAATGCCTTCTACCAGCACCTACAGGACTGCATGGATAAGGCAATCCCAAACAAAACAAAGACTCTTTGTACCAAAGGCAAGCGTCCAGTCTGGTGGACCCCAGCCATAAACAAACTCTACAACAAAAGGAGGAAGCTACTACAAGATAGAGCAAAATCCTTAAAAGGTAAGACACCCTTGATCACTATAAGTAAAAACTAAGAGCTCTCATAAAATCTTCCAAAGCAAATTTCGAGAGAAAAATAGCTAAAGACTCAAAAGACAATCATAAGGCTTTCTTTAGCTATGTTAGAAACCTGGGAGGAAACTCCCAGATATGCTCAGAGCTAGTTCAAAATGATGTGAAGATTACTGATCCTACAGACATTGCCAACATACTGGCTGACAGGTTCAGTGCAAACTTGTCCTCCCCAAAGGAGGGATATCTATACAAGCGATTGCAGCCCCCATACATCTCCAGCGTCCAAGTGAAAACTGCTCTCTCCAAAGCAAAAAACACAGCATCCATGGGACCTGATGGTGTCCCCAGCTGTGTGCTCCATGAACTCAATGAGGAATTAAACCCACAGCTAGGACAGCTGTTTAATCAAAGTCTTACCTCTGGATGGCGCACGAGTGGCGCACTGCAACTGTGGTACCACTTCACAAAGGCGGTGCCTCCACCGACCCTGGAAATTACCGCCCATTAGTTTGACAAGCCTTATCTGCAAAGCCATGGAGAGGATCATAATGGACCTCATAAATAAAGACATAGGAATTTGCAGACTTTGGATCCAACCCAGTTTGGCTTTGTCAAAGGCAGATCATGCCTTTTAAATTTGGTTGACTTTAAACAGTCACCAAAGCCATTGATGAGGAAAGGCAGTCCATACAGCCTACCTCGATCTGGCTAAGGCCTTCGATACAATACCCCACTCAGGTATCATTGAAAAACTCATCAGCTTAAATGTCAACCCATACATCACAAGATGGGTTGCAAACTGGCTGACTGACACAACCCACAGGGTCAGAGTTGCTGGCGCCATGTCAGACTCAAACCCTGTCACAAGTGGTGTCCCACAGGGCTCAGTCCTGGGCCCACTCTTGTTTGGCATCTACTCTCAAGTACAAGCAAACAC